>NW_009215904.1:0-1415 GCF_000690835.1 Fulmarus glacialis | reverse complement strand
CCCAGCCGAAACCAGGACAGTAGTGAACTCTTCATGAACCCTTCCTTTTTTTCTTTATAAGGTCGAGGTTTGTCTCCGAGCCACGTCTGGAACACGTTTGTTTATGGTTCTCTTTTCCAAGATTACCCTTCACTAGAGTCTAACAATGCTTCCAGGATACACGATTTACACTAGTTACAATTCTACACACCTGCAAACACAACACTTGCTAGTTATCTAACTTGTAAGCAACAAGTCTTCATTGTTTAAAATTACAGAAGCGAGCATTAGAATTACAGAAGCAAGCAGTATGGAATAGTAGATACTGTACCTACTGCATCAGTCTCACCAAGAGCTCCAACTTCCTCACAAATATTGTCTTTTCCAGCGGGTCATTTTGTCCAGGAAGTCTGTTACATTAAATCCTTCCATGGAACTGAAATTAGAACAATTTCCATTAAGCCATTAAATTTCCACAAACTGCAGAAATTAGCACATTAACTATATTCCATTTTCCAGCTAACATCTACAGTGTTTTATGAAGAGATCAGGGTCAACTGCACTCATAAGTGCTGTTTAATTACTTCCATTTCAATATTCACACAAAAATAGTAGGGCATTCCAAGTTTTAAGTATCATTACCAGATAACTAAGAAATAGAAAGAATAACATTAACCTGAGGTACTGTCAACAATAGAAGGGATTTCCTTATTCATTCACTAAAAATAATCATGGCCATAATTGTCAGATACACATGGACAAATAACTGCTTATAATATTTCTGCCTTTAACCAGCAGTATCTGGAAATCAATTCCCCCATCTACAAGCTTCAGACATGATTTTCTTTAATGTGCCCTCAGAAAATTGCCTTTCACCAGACATGTGTAATGCCTCCAAAACAGTTCAAACAAAGAAAAGATTAAAAAACCTCATTAGACTACTGAAAAATATTCATCCCATATCTTTCCACCAGTAATACAAAAATACTATGTCAGACAAAAAAAAAGAAGTACAAGAAATTGATCTTGAAATTCCACATAGTCTCAAGTACAGAATGGGTAAAAGCCATTTTGAATAAAATGGAAGTTCCTACAGCCTAAATTGCTAAGGAGAGACCTATGGCCAAGGAAGCATGATTTATGTCACCCTCAGATACGCATTATACAGTTCTTGCTATGGTTTAACACAGGTACAATCCACAATATTGCAGTAACTTACCTACCATGCCAATGACAAGAGTTGTGGTAACACAGAGCTCGCATGGTCTGATCCCTCCCTATGCTTGTCCTGGTTCTGGCTGGGACAGAGTTAACTTTCTTCCCAGTAGCTTGGGGGGTGTGCTGTCTTTTGGGTTTGGTATGAAAGGAGCGTTGATGCTCTGGCTGTTGCTGGGTGATCCTTGCACTAGGGGCGGGGAGCACAGCCAGGGTGGTAG
>NW_009215903.1:0-6945 GCF_000690835.1 Fulmarus glacialis | reverse complement strand
ATGGATAGTGGCTTAGCAACTTCATCCAGCAGTTCCTTCAGGACACGTGGATGGACCTCATCAGGTCCCATGGACTTGTGCACCTATTTCACCTATATTTCTATCTATTCAGTCAAATGCACGGTCAATTAGAAAACTTGCTAAGAGAAGTGCAATTCCCCTGAAAAGTCAGACAGGAGAGAAATCAGATCTGAGGGCTTTTTCTCCTCTGTAAGCACCAAAACAGTCAGATATTTGTCTGAGCTAGCGCGAGGTGCATAAAATTGGAAAGGAGAAGAGGTTTTTTTAGGCACTTACGCCACTTCCACTCCCATACACAAAAAGCAGAAGCTTCTTTTTTCATAGTTCTAGTCCCTTTTACTCACAGAAATCAAATAAGTCATGTATCTTCATTTAGGAATTCATCATCAGAAAAAAAGAAAAAACAAATGCCAAAAAACCAGATACTACACACCCTCAAACACACCATGATCAGAGTTTGGCAGGTATAAAACAGAGATATGGGTGAGCAATATAAAACTGCTTAAAGCTAGCTGATTTGCACCCTACCACATCCAAAATAGATGAAGCTTGTTTAATGAGCCAACCCATCACCTCTTAGAACACAGGAGGAACCTTTTCTTGAGGTACATTTCCCGTTTTCCTCTCATTATCCTCTCAGATAATTCCACAGCCTAAGCTACTATTTTGATAAAAGCAGAGGGGAAAAAAAGCTTCCCAAGTCCAAATTCCCATGAATAAGCACGTCAGGCATCTTAACATACACTTCGCAACAGCTTCTGAGCTCATTGATGGCATTGCCTTGAAACAGCCCAGTGAAGAGGATAAAATCAAGTAAATACACAAATTGTAATTTTGTTTTAATATTTTTTTCACACCTAAAGTAACTTCTTTATAATGCAATTATGTTGTTCCTGGAAAGACTAACTGCAGAGCCAGATTTCGAGCTGATTCATTCCCTTTCAGCCAGCAAAAGAATCTCTATGCATCAGCCAGAACACTTGCGAGGCAAGCGTCCTCTAATTCAGTTGTGAGCAACTTCAGGAACTTCATGATTCTGTATTCACATGTATGCAAACCACCTTCTTTAATAAGCCTTTGAGATTTTACATTGAACAGAGCAATTGAAAACCTCTGTGGCTCAGCAGTTGTTAGTATGTCTGCCAACAGAAGCCGGCTTGATATAAAACATTTCCAATTAAGCTTCAGTTGATATTCCATGCCATTTATTTCTTAGCTGCTGCCTCATCCCAGCTCCTTTAGCTGCTCTACATCATGGAAACCAACTCACTCGAAGTGCAATTTGTGGCAAGCAGTAGAGGCTATGAAAGCTGATGAAAACCTCACTGTTGTTTGTGCTGTCCATTGCAGGACCAGCTCAGCCCAAACTGCTTCTTCAGGTATTTTAGTAATGCTACTAAGACCACAGCTCTCCCAGCTCTATACACAGCAACACAAACCACTGTCACTCTTTGGGTGTAAAATGATTAATGATGGCA
This sequence comes from Fulmarus glacialis, assembly GCF_000690835.1. Taxonomy (NCBI): domain Eukaryota; kingdom Metazoa; phylum Chordata; class Aves; order Procellariiformes; family Procellariidae; genus Fulmarus; species Fulmarus glacialis. The sequence continues at coordinate 5,446 of NW_009215903.1, read as the reverse complement.
CCTAACTGTGAGGAGCAGAGGGCAAGTTTTGATTGTGGAGGTCATAGCCAAGTCCTCTAACAAAAAATTCCAGTGAATTTTTAACTCCCACACAAAGCAAACAGTATTACTTGCTAATAACACCTGGTCTCTTCTCTCTGTCAGATATGACACTTAAGCTCCGCCAGCCACATTACAGTTGTTAAAATAAATATGCAGTACAACTAGTGAGTACTGTTTCCACTTCTGCTCCACCCCCCATTCATGCTGTCAATACAGAGTTTCTCCAAAAGAAAGACAAAAAGAAACCCTGTAGCTTTTCTGACAGAGAAGGAAGATCTCAATTTTGTATCTGTTTTTGTTAATTTACCAAAGCTTACACAGTATGTAGTAATATTGTCCAATGATTCTGACATGAGTGATAGTATTTAGTTTAACATAATCAGTCTCTGCAGAATAAAGTAATTTCCCCAGATACCAGTGTGTTGGATTGCATGATGTTCTGACTCCCTCTTTGTGCTGTCTGGCACGAACACTCCACTTGAACATTCATCAGGAGGACATATTTATCATACACTGCTTTCTCTTCTTTAAGAATATTTTGAGTTGTGAATTCTCTAAAGAACATAAAGAAATAAAAGCATACAGACCTGAACTCCAAACCTGTTCTCACACAACTAAATTATCTTTCTTTCCTTCCTTTTTAAACTGTCTTGGATTTATCGTATGAAATCATGTCAAAGTTTTATAGTTGTCATATGTTTTGGACATATGTTTTCTTAAAGCAGGTTCCCACCTCCATGGCAAGGTCTATTGAACATTTCAAATGAACATGTTTCTCTTAAACGATGTGTAAATTCGTATGTGATAGTCCACATTTGTTTTTTTGGTTCGGTAGGGGAGCTCAGATTCTGCTTTTCTTATGAGCTTCTAATGGAAAGATTCCAATGCAGAAACACAGCTAAAGCAGCAACGAGAATGCTTTATTATTTTGTAATTTATTTCCTGCAGTTAATTCCTTAGCTGTTTTATCCGATTTCTGACTGATTTCACACGTCACTGGACTTGCCAACACATTTTTGCTTTGAGCATTTCCTTGCCAGACCAAAAAAAAAAAAAAAAAGTCTTCAAAAAGGGAACAAGCTTGTCCTTCTGTCTTTCCACCTCCACTGCTGAATACAAGACAGGACAGGAAATAATTATAAGAGGCAACAAAAGGAGCATAAGTACTTTTTGCGCATATGCACACAGGTACTATTTTCTATGAAGGAGATATTTAATGCATGGAATTCTAGGAAATATTTCAAAACCAATAATACTTGATTCTTCAGTCATGAATCAATACTTCTTTATGACACTTTAAATGTATAATAAGAAAGCAGCTTCTGAGCTAAAGGGCTTTATATTCTAAACTAGATCCTCTAGTACTCCATCAGATGCCAATGTGATTCACAAACCTGTTAATGTTACAACTCACTCTTGAAAGTGAGGACAAGTCTTTTTGCATTTAAAACAAAATACTCTGTTACCAGATACTCAGGTAATTTCCTATTATAAATGTAGCCAAAAATAGGACAGCACAGCTCTCACTTTGACAAGTGCTCCCTGAGAGAAGGCAAATGTCGTCTTCATAATGTGATAGGTACAGATTAGACAATGGTTTTCACGTGATTTATTGGACACCATTCACAGTTTTCTATGGATATGAACCTTTGAAAATGTTAGCGTTTATTTATTTTTACCCAGACTTCATTTTGCTCTGCTCATAAAACACACTGGTTTATTGGCATCTGCAAGATCTTAAATTTATTAAAGGATAAATCTATGGTGAATTTAAATGCTAACTCAGTTAGGGTGTTTACATAGGGTCTTTGCACAATGTTTATGAGATGAAGTTTGAAGTAAAACCCAGACATGTTCTGTTTCTGTTTTGTACCACGAAGATTGCAGTGCAGCTAGGAAACATACTTCAGCGAGTCACATCTTGGAAAAGAAAAAGATAAATGGCTAAAAATGCAATAATAGTAGGATATCAAGAAATAAATACTAACTGAGCTAGCAGAATTGTTTGTAGTCCTGCTCGCAAATCACTTCCAGTCCACGTTCAGGATGTTTCTTCAGCCACCCAACTAAAAAAAAAAAAAAAAAAAAGACAATCACTTCTCTTGATGACATTACATCCACAAAAAGGGCAAAAAGCAACAGAATTAATTTGTGTTGCTGTCTTGTATTCAGCTGAGTAAGGCTATAGAGGTTGAGACTCCAGAAAGACAGGAATTTGCCCTTTCAGCCTTTAGCTGATCAATAGCCCTTAACATTTACTTTATTTCAGATCTCAGAGTTCCTTGCAAACATATCGAACACCTATCAGTGCTTTAGTCTTGCAAGATAAGTAGCATTATACTAGCTTCCCCTGGTATGAAACTGGAATTGAAAGGGTCTAATTCCCTATAGCGTGCTCACGCTTAAGTACTTACAGTAGCAGAAGTGGAGAGGATAAGCACTAACAATTCTACTGGTATCATTATACATCTACAGTGGTTTTATTTGCCCAGATATAATCATTACACATTCATATATAAACACCAAAGGAAAAAGGAGAAAAGGTTGCAATAAGTCACAAAATGCAATTCATTTGTCAAAATTAAGGCCCTTGATGGGTTCAAAATCTTTCCCTTGAGATTCTAACTTTTCACTTCATCCCTACTTTTTGGCCAGGGTAAGAATAGTGTAGGAAGTCACAGTCCAGTGCCTCTGTAAAGCAAAGGAGTAGGCTAGGTCCTGCAAGTAACTTACTGGCAGTGTTTGGCTCTGAATTTCTCTTGTTCTCCTAAATACATTCCCAGAGTTGGAAGATTTTGAGTTAGGACTTCATCTTTTGTCACAGGAAACATTGCCTTTACTTATCTCCTCTACCTCAAGGCAGGGGTTTCCTACCTTGTAGAGGCTGAATCAGAAACAGGACCAAAATAATCCTTACCTGAAGCAACCTTTTTAGAAATATATTAATAGAACAGCTGTTTGCTCCATCCATTGCATTTGCAGGCATATACCGACAACTTTTTGAAGTCACTAGAATTTATTTTGAAGCAGAAGCAAAGGGAAAGATATCCAACAAGTCATCTGATTTATTGCAGTAACCCTCATATATGCAGTGTTAAAGTGATCATATGGCTGGCTGTAGAAATGATAAGTATTTCACTTTAGTGGAAAAGTTGAAAGGAATAAGTGATACACATATGCTTTTGTAATTACATCAATATGTTAAAAAACCCCAGTTTTTTAAAGAAGTGCTAAATCACTGTTTAGTATATGCAAGCTAAACCAAGAGCTTACTTTAGAAAAAAAAGTGAAAAGATATATCCTCCAGGCTAGATAGCAAAAGTTTTGGCACCTCTGAAGATCTGGAATGCTTCTACATGTAGGTGTGATTCAAAACAGTACACACACATTTCCAACAGCAAGATCTGTAATTCCTCACCATCCTACCAAAAATGCTAAAGGAGCTTGATAGTTCGTATACTACCTTGGCTAAGCCTGTGTGTTCACTGGTGCCAGATACCATTCCTAGTGTTTTCAGCCTTCTACATGGATTGCAGGACTTTGTATCCAAGAAGTTCCTAATGCTGTTGTAGACAACGTTATTCTTGAGAAGTACCGCATGCAGGGCTTACATTTCTTTTTATTGTTTTTTATAGAAGCAATGTTTATCTCAGTATGATGTTCCCTTGTCTATCCATCTATTCCTCCCCCCAATAACTTTTGAGCTTGCTGGGCAATTTGAAACTCATCTTGAGAGAAGTCTAGAGTCTAAAAGAAAATTATACCCTTGCACAAGTTCCTGAAAATCAGTCGGCGAGCAGTGGGTAGAGACACAACTTGGCATCCTCACAGAGGGAAAGGCAGACAAGATTCATCTGTTAGTCATTCAGTTTGGCCTCAGGAAAGTAAAGAATACAAATCCAGAAGAAATCAAAATTCATTGGTTTTGCTGCTCACATAGCAACTTGGACAATCCAGTTGGGTGATACAGTAAAGGAACCATTTGGGATCCAATCCTGCTCCCTCATTATTGAGGTAGGACAAGAACCTCAGTGGAAATACAGTGAGACAATACAGTTTCAGAGCTTGCTCTTATATTCTTCTCTGACACCACGTCTACCAAACATGTTTGCTTGGGTTTTTTCGTGGTGTTTTTGGTTTTTTTTTGGTAAAGTGTCACAGAACAGTTACATGTTCCAGAATAATGGATTGTATGGATTGTTCTTAAGGGAATATCTGCTTTATGAGGCTATCCCTCAAGGACCCAGTTTAGACTAATGATAGTGAATAGCAATGGTAAACACATAATTCAGGTTGAGGAAGCATTCCACTCCAGGGTCATCTGCACAGCAAAAAGAAATAGAATTAACTACATCACTTTTCATTGTCCTAACTTGTCGTGTAAAATCACACCAGGATTCTTTTGTTGGTTAACTCAGCCTACAGCTGTTGGGGTGTCATCTAAAGGTAACTTCCATTAACAAAGCAGACATTTTTCTGATTAGACGCTAGACTGAGCAAAGGAGAGGTGGGAAAGGGAATTAGGGATAGGCTGGTCTTAAGGGAAAAACTCTAGGAACAGCCTAGTTTGAAAAAGAAGACAGAGATAGGAGTTCATATTCCATTTTGAAACCACCTTTTGCTAACATCATTGGCTCATAAACTGGATTAAGTTTTTAGCCACATGGATGTTACATTGGTTTTGAGCATGACGGAAGAATTCACCAGCTTCAGTCCACTGATCAACTGAGTTTTGACTCAGGTTTCATCTTTCCTTGAGTAAAAGGATACAATGACCTACAGCAACTTGCGCCCTATGGGGAAAGGAGAAGTGTTGAAAGCTGCTTAAGTGATCTGAATGCTTATTTCCAAAACTTTTTCTATAGGTCTATTACATTCTGTGTAAACACTATGAGAAAATACAAATCCTGATCATAAAAAAATCCTAGCTACAGAAAGGTGAAAGATAGTTTTTTCCCTTCATGCGTACTAGATTGTTATCTCCTACCATTAACAAACTGTTCGTAATCCAAGTTTGTAATCAGAATTTTATTTAAGTAAGGTTCAGTCTTCAGCATGTTCACCATTAGTTGTTTTCGATATTTGGTGTTGAAAATGCAAGCTGTCCTTATGGCGTACATTTATTTCAAAGTTATTTTCTTCTTGACTCAGTATGGGAATGCTTAGCCTCTCATTTGAAGGGCCAGAAGCTGCCATTACAGGTTTAAACGACTGCTTTCAGCTGGATTCAGCTGGAACTGGCTGCTACAAAGAACATGTCCACCAAACACACTCGTCGTTTAGAACTTGAGGAAATAAGCCTAAAGACAGTCAAAGAATTCAGATGAACATTTCTGGAATGTTTTTCTTCCCCTATATTTTGACTAATCTGTCAACGAGAATAAGTCAGACATGGGGGGGGAGG
>NW_009215902.1:0-10440 GCF_000690835.1 Fulmarus glacialis | reverse complement strand
GCTGGACGGACACACCGCCGGCCCCGACACCAGCCTCCGCCCCTCCGCGGCCCCCATGGACGCGGCTGCCGTCAGCAGTTTCTGAGCAGGCCGCCGCCCGCCCGCCTCGGGAGCAAACCCCGGTGGCTGGTTCACTCTCGAAAACCTGCCTAGGGGGGCTGAGTCGTCCAACTCGAGCGTCCCGTCTCCCGAGAGGCGTAATGCTTTTCATGCATTTCTCCTATTTGCTAGGAGTTGGTTAGTCCACAATTAATCTCCCTCCCTTCTAGATGTTTTTCTCGTTTAACACACGTTAATCTACTTAAGTAACCTCTTTTCCCCACTTTCAGCCGACCTCCTCACTGCTACGAGGATCTGGCTATCTCAAGACTTGCTATTTAAGCTGAAAGTGCTGTTAAGTTGAAAATCTAAATGGTTAGATTCCCACTGGAGAGTAATTACCTGAGGAGAGTTCATGTATTCCACGTAAATTACTGTCAGGTCAAGAAACCTTTTCCCAACATCATGGCATGTCTCAGAGAATATTGCATATAACGTGGCACCCAAACGCAACGATTCCCACTGCATATTGACCATCCTGAACTTTATCTGCCTCTCCCTCCTCCAGTCTGTTTGAAAATAGAGGTGGGAAGTTCAGATGGGCTTTTTAATCTACATAAGAATGAGAAGAAACAGTGGAGGAAATACAGAATAGAGGCTTAGGTGATGGACGTAGAAGAAGAAGAAAAAAATCTCAGGCAGTTTATGGCTGCAGGCTAGAAGAAGGTGATGTCAAACATGAGCATAAGCCATTATGAGTGGCCTGTTTGCTTTCATTGTAATAACCGAACTTACACTTTGACATTCTAGCTTTTAAATGGTTAGGAGACAATAGTGTGATGACCAAAAGCTATGCATAATTTTCTCATAACTCTCCCTTGACAGAAGTTCATCAGAGAGTATGGGCTAGCTGGAAAAACTATAAAGTTATTAATCTGTGTTTGAATACACTATTTGATCTCTAGTGCTCTTTGACATCAATAATTATTCGCATTTACACTAAAAATCACTTCGACTTTGCTTGAACTCAAGTTATACCTAGCGAGATGGCCAGCATTTGAGATCAAACATCACAGCAATACTACACAACTTTATAAATATGAAGCAAAATAATGACTTCTTTAATAGAAACTGTAAGGATTTTTAAACAGGATGATTGCTTCTAATGGACTTGAATTTTGCTAAGATTAGCACCTATGCCTGTTCAATGAGATAGGTAATTTTTATGGACCAGAAGTGGTTACAGAGTTAGTTTCCTTTATCCCAAATAATAAATCACCATTTGCAATATTTGGAGTGATTAGCATGGATAAAACCATTCCAACTTCTGTGAATCCACAGAAATGTCAGGGATTCGTATGGCTTATGGAAAAAATGTGCCTTCATTTTCAAGAATGAAAATAATTTTATTAATTGCACCTTTTCTGCAGGCTCTGGGCACTATTTCATTTCATCCACAAGAAATATGGAAAGCGATACAAACTGCCAAAATAAAATTAAATGCTAGATTTGTTCTTTTTCTTGAGCCCAAGCTGAAAAAGTGATAAAACAGCGATCTCTTTGTATTAGGGAAACATAATTGGTAAGAAATTTAAGAAGTTAGATATACTACGGGAGATAAGTCATCAATACATTCACAAGTGTTACTTAAATGAATATAAAAAGGGAGATTTCATTATTAAGTCACATGTGCTGAGTAAAAGTTTAAACTGATCCTTGTAACTCAGGTATTCTCACAAGTTTTCTTTCAGTTTAGAAAAATGATAAGGTAATTGAGTGAAAAGCAGAAATTGTTACTTGGCTTAAAAAGAGCATTTGTAAAACCTGTCTTACTTTTAGGTCACCTTCCAACAACAGCAATGTAAAGAAGAGTACATTTTGGTTTGGGAAAAAGTGTAATTTGCCATTGTAAACAGAGAAAAAGTTTAGTAATGTGGGCAGTAGCATGACTTGGCAAAAACTGCCAAAAAATTACGTCAAAGTTTTTATGACACGTAGGAATCAGATTAAAGGTTAAGAAAACTGGTCTTCTTGATCCCATATATTGCTTGGATACATACAAGAGGAGCAAGTTGTATCCATTAGAGGATCCAGGGCACTGACCAGAAGATTCACATTTATTTATGAACACTGAAAAACACTAAAAATTCAACACTTTGCTTATGATACATTTCATCCTGTGTTGGTTGTTTTCTTATTTTTGATTACAGCCTGGTCCTATGATTCTAACTACTATCTTACGTTAAGTAGCTCGATGCTTCACACCCTAATTACCTACTGCAGTCATAATAATCTTGTTTGTTTAGAAATGTCTTTCCTGTGGCACCACAAGCGAGAGACTGGGCTTCTGCATCAGCACCACTCTGTCTCACCATGGCTTCCCACTCAGTTTAGATGAACTTGACCTCTAAGGAACTGAAGTTTACAGTTGCATATAACACCTTTTTAAAACAAGATACCATTTTATTGCTTAACTAAACCACACTATTTAGGGACCCTTATGTTAGAATGGAACAACAAAGCTGCTGTGGCAGTTCGTGATGTGTCTGTCTATCTCTTTGGCCTGGAAATATTCAGATTCAGTGACAGGATGGATCTGGCAATGCACAATAAAGCTCCTCTCCCCTTCCAGCTACCTCAGGTTTTTGCTTCAGATTCTAATTGTGATCATTTTACACATTCAGTCTCTTTTGACTGAAATCATCAAGAGTTAATGTCAGCTCATTAATTTCTGACTGAGTCTCCAAGGTAACCAGGTTCATGTGCTAACAGTTCTTGATATTTTTTCTTACAACGCAAAATCTCTTAGTCCTGTATTTCAGAGAAACAAATAATTTTCTAAGTTGGAGTGGGTCACAATACAAGCATGACAATTAAAACCATACACATTTCCTATTTTTCCTCATTATCTGAGGCGTGTTTGTTGACCTAAGAGAAATACAATATATCTATTTTATTCTCACTGGCTTTGTTGGAAAAAGTGAACCAATCTTCAGGCATATAGATCCTTCTGCAAGTCTGGTAAAGTAGGAGCAAACTTCGTAAGAGAGAGTTGCTCTTTGTTTAAACTAATTACACTAATTCCTTGGACAATTTGGAAGAAAAAAGCATAGCAGCATTTTCAGAAAAAAGCTGTATTTGCAGGGGGAGAGAATGACAGACCACAAACCCCCAGGAAACAGAGATAAATGGAACAAAGAAGTGGGACGAGATTTGATAGCACATTCAGATCAAAGTCTTTACCAAGCTATTGCCCTGCTGTATTCATTAAACCATAATGGTCCTCACATTCATAGGCCATCCTGATTTCACCATGCTGCTACTAGTATTTTGTTACCAGGATCCTTTCATAAAATTATTTGCAATTATGTCATATCTGAACGCCACGGCTGTGAGTCAAGACTAAATTTATTCATTGCCAGTTTGTATCCATTTCTTTTTGGCCAACACTGTGCTTAACTTAACGAGCTCTTCTCACTCCCTAGTATTTCATCTGTAATGTATTTATAGAGATCCCTTCTCAACCTTCATTAGATAAAGCAAGCCAAGAACAGTTAGTCTCCTCTTGCTAGACAGTCACCAGTGCCCTGATCGTTTTAATTCCCTTCTGCTCACATTCCAGTCAAAATTCAACATCCTTAAGCAATGTTGACCAGAAATACATACAGTATTCCAGATGAAGTCTCACAAGTCCTTTCTACAAGAAATACTAATTTGGTTTGGATACGTTCTCACCTGCTGTTTCTAGGATCCTATTTATCCTTTTGAAAGCTACCTCACATCAGAACCTGCAGTGATTCCACAGTTGAATAGCATGTGTGGGTGTTTCTCCTCTCCTGATAGTTTCCCACAGATGAGATTCTGGTAATAGCAGAAATACTGACCTGCCACCAGGTGGATGATCTTTCTGTTGAATTTCATCTAGTCACATACGCAATTCCATCTCTAGTCTTCAAAAGTTTCCCGTATGATGTTTCAAAAATCTTCATTATTATAAAAATGCTGCTCAGCTCTGAGTCATTAGTGAAAGTTGGTAGCACACTAAGTGCCAGGGTAATTAATGAAAATATTAAAGTCAGTCCCAAGCTGGATCTTTGAAGAACTCCACGAGCAATTTTCTTTCAGTGTAACAATTCCTTTAAGTTATCTTCAGTTGTCTCTCCCCTAGCCAGGCCCATCGCCACCTTTTATTTCTTGTTCTAATCTGTATCTTCATTGGTTTGGTAATGCCTCGTACTATGCAGTGTCAGAAACTTTATTTAGATACAGCAAGTTTAGATATACTAAATTTCCTCTAGTGATTTTATATCAAATTCAGATGGACATGCACAAAAATCCCTGTTCTGTTGAAAGGCCCAGGTCTGATACAGTAAGCTGATTATATTTGGGATTCTTACTCTGAATTACTAACTGATTAACGTTTAATTTTCATAAAATTGTCCTTGTATATAAATCAAAATTTGAAGAATGCTTACATTTTTGTGTATGGATAATGTAACTTATAACTAGTGTTTCTTTATAAAAATTTTAGTGTTTCAATTACGCTTGAATAAGTACAGAAACTCTCAAATTAGAACTTTGAAAATGTCAAATCAGAAAAATAATTCCATATTGTACATGTAGGTATGGAAAAACTAGGTTAGGAAAGGTTTAGTTATTTACAAATATGAGTAGGACATCAGTCAGGATGAATTGATGTCATCCCTCCTCTCTAATGGCTCTACCTGCGTTATATTTTCTCGTTAGACAGTGGAGTTAAATAGCTGTGATCTGACCTTGCCGTAACAGTTAGCTCTGTGCAACGCAGATGGAAACAAAGCAGGTTTTTAATTGTGTCCCTACATTTCATCACGGCTAGGACGTGACTTGCTGAGCTGGTTATGTAGCATATAACCACAGCCCTTTCCCACAGGAAGGACTTGGCAGTGGAACAACAAAGCTGGTTAATGTAATTACGTCCTATTCCGTGACTCTCAGAACATGAAGGATGAAATGTGGTTTTCTGCTACACTCACCTCTCTGTGTGAAGTGGTGATTCCTTCTTTTGCTGCTTACTGATGCGAGAAAGGTGGGGAAAGGTGTGCGTTGCAAGGTTGTGGAGGATAGAGGGGATGACACTTCCCGTTGAATCAGTCTCAGTTTCCATAGCCTTTCCGTTGCGAGGCCACACATGGAAGTGCTGGCTACTTGCTACCTCACTGGAGTATTTTTTCACTTCAGGAGTAGGCAGCATTGCACCTTCTTTTCTACCATAGTTCTTACAGTTCTTATCAAGATTAATCTATTAACAATATTTCCTGTAATTGTGAGTGGTGACTTCCTGCTTCTGGTATTTCTGTATTGCCTACTTCCCCTACCTCCTTCATAGTCTGTCCTTGTCAGAACTCTGTTCTGCTCTTGGTATTTGCCAAAATATCTGCTTTTCTCAAACCTAAATTTGCCATTAAGCAACATGAAAGGGAGAGAAGGTAACTATTTCATTTCCTATAACTGATAACAAAATATAGACACTGCAAACACTTTTATATCTTGTAAGTTTTATTAAAATAGAGAAGATAACCCTTTCCAAATGTCATACACGTTATAAAGTTTGTTTATATCACGTTATTACCACTAGTTTTTCTCTGAGGAAACAGCATTGTAGATCCCTTTTTTTCTGGTAGCATCTTAAGGCTCTATGCACAATGAGCACCACAAATGCCATCTACACTTCTGAGTAGAAATGAGAGACTTGACCTGCATCATCGCTCACATTCAGAGGCTCACTTATCAAGTGGGATACCACCTGAGACCTTGAGATATGAGCAAATGTCTATATTTATCGCCAACAGCCCTTTTTCCACAAACTCTTGCCAGATGATGTCATAGCATGGGTTACATCTCTTATGACTAGTGCACCCATACAGTGAAAAAGATTTTAATAAAATTTTAACATGACGGTATTGCAGAAGCTGAACAACAAATGGTGAAGCAAAGCTCTCCGAGACACAGCCCTTGTTTTATGCAGTGTATTCACACCTTGGAAGTAAGTTAGTGGTACATTTAGGGTTGAACGAAGTAGGTAGTATAGTTAACACCAACACTTAAGCCATCACAAAGCAGCTGGCATCAGGAGAAGAGAAAAGAGACTGAGAGTGGGAAAGAGCAGAATTGGTTCTTTTGACAGTGCTGTTGGCTCATGACATCTTTACAGGTTCATTAACTATACTCGGAATAAGTTACCTGTAACTTGGTAATTTTATGAAAGGAATGGAATGATATATGATATGATATGATATGATATGATCATCTGCAGGCAACAGAGGATAAAGCGATGATTCAGCAAGTTCTTTCTAGTTCCAACTTACATGTATTTCTTCTTTGTATTGGAAGATCCTTGATAGATATTTCTATTTTCTATTAATATTTAAATTTTGTCCTTGATATACCACTTCAAATTATTAATAAAAAGTAAACATTTCATTTTCCAATTACATACAAATAGCTATTAGTTCATTAAATACTTCAGCCAGAAATATCTTTGGCTGAAGCACTGTTATGTTAGCATGAAAAAAAAAAAGCAGTGGAAACGCTTATTCAGTGTCATTCAATACATCATTTAAGCTAACTTCTCCTCCCTTCTTCACTAACAAATGTTCCTGATGATGTAATTAATTTGTTCCTTCTATGTCAATCATGTCTCTACTACACATTAAAGTTAAAAGTAGTTCCACTCTAAGGCATCTAGTTTTACGTCAGTGAATACCACTGTTGTTCCACAGCTGTTTTCGTGTTCATGGTTTGCCTTCTAAACAATCTAAACAATTCCTGGAATGTGCAGTGTAACCAGTGATAAGTCACGTCAGGAGAAACTTTAACCACAGGAGATGTTTATGCTTTATTACTACAGAGATTGTTTCGAGATCTATTCTGCATTAGCAAAGGACTGTACATTACCCTATAATGAGTGAACCAGAAGCCCAGAATTGTTGATCTATGGAAGATGGTGAAAGGCATCTCCATGCTGTGTTCTTCTTGCTTTCCAAACCCCTCTAGTGCCTGTGCGGCCACAACATGCAGGCAAAAGTGACAGAAGTGGCAAATGTAGGAATATTCTGGAAGCAATCAATCTGTGTGTTGTGTTTTATCCAGGCCACACTAAAGCAAAGTTTAGTTTTTCCCTGGAATCAACAGCAGCAGTATATGCAGCTCAGAGAAGCAGCAAAAACCCATCTTCTGGTAGCGAAAGGCACTTAAGACACAACCACAAGCCCCTGGCTTTTATGGATACCCTTGCGTTGAAGACATTCAAATTCTTCCTTGAAATTTCTTTTTCACAAGAACTGGTATTCATAGCACTTGATCATTCCTCTCTGGTGCAAACCATGGTTTAGGACGTTATTGTTAAAACCAGGTGTCAGACATCTAAGAAAATGATCTTTAAGGTAAGTGCCGATTTCTGGCACTGCTAGTATGAAAGCTGAAAACTAGCCATGAAATGCTTGTGCTGCAGCGGTTCGATGGGATTTTTGTCATTGATTGTTCAGAGAGACTGGATTCCCCCCAGGCCAAGTACGTGTGACTAACTCTGGGTGCTCAGTTATGGAAAATGTTGGTTACATTACATTGTCAGTATTTAATAACACCACGGGTAAACCACGCCAAGGTGAGCTTCTCTTTCCATTTACTTCACATGGGAGGTAATACATATGTTAAAAGCAGTATACTATTAAGACTAAGACAGTGGTATAAACATTCGTTGTCTTTCAGTTACCTAGTAACAGATTTTGATTGTACTTTAACCTTATTAGCAAGCATACTATGTGCATTTTAACTGAAAATATAGGAAAGACATTATATGTGTTTATAAATGAAAAGAGAATAAAAGAACAATCTATCTGCTACCATTACCAAAAACTGCTGGTGTATTTAGCATGTATTTCAGGATACTCCTTGGATTTTTGTTCAGAGATAAACAAGTTTTTTGTCCAGAATATGCTATAGTGGAGCACCAGAATACTAACACGATGGTATTTTGGGCATACATAATAAATCTGTTTCTTTCCTAAATGAAGCACCACAAGCATTGTACCTCACTGTAACTAACAATCAGAATTAAACAGCTGCCCATCTGTTAATGTACCACTGTTCCTAATAACCTATGGTTTTGGAGAGGCAGAACAGTCATTAGCAGGAGTTTCTGTAATATCCTAGAAGAAAGCAAATTGCAGTACTGAGTATTCAAAATGCAGCACTCACTTATGACAGAAGTGCTCTTATTCTGCTGGATCCATTTACTATTCTCTTAACAGAAAGAGCTGCCTCTCTCTCTCCCTCTCTCTGTTACCAGACTAAGACATAAAACCCACCATCCTGTAGTCAGCTCTGGCATTTACTGGAGGACAGAGCAATTCACGAAGCAAAACCACAGAGATACCTTTTTTTAAACTAAAAAAAGTAGGCAGAAGGCTGGTGAGCATGAAGTAATGTACATCTTTATTACAATAACAATGAACAAGCCCACAATGAACAGTTACTGGCACATTTAAAACCCCCTAGGAGGAGGGAAACTGCCAGTGATTTTACATTAAATCACCTATGGATATACTAGAACACATTTTAACTTGGAAATACACCTTGTAAAGTTTTGACTAAGAAGTAAAACTAAACAGGAATCTTTCCTTTGCTCCAAGCCTTCATTTCAAGGAGGAAAGATGTCCATTTACCACCGTTTGATCAATATATATTCCTCTCTAAGCAATGATTAGTTCAGAAATAAAGACTTGCTGACTGATCTCACAAGCTATATTTAAAACAAAGTTCTGAACATTCTGAAATACAAGAGTCACTCTGTAATTTCAGAGCAGTTGTAATACCTTGTTCCCCTGTAACAGGCTGCCAGAAACGCTCCTGGCTAATGCCCAGCACCATTTGTTCTGAAGATATCAACTTTCTGGCTCTAGCAGGTAAGTCAGGACATTTGGGCTTCGATTCATATCTGACATACCTCTTGCATTTCAACTTCGGAGGCAATAATTTTGGAAATATATTGACTCTGTAAATTTTTATTAAGAGGTTCTCAATAACGCATGGAATTAGCTGCCATGTTTTATCCAAAACAGAAAAATAAGGTGGATATGAAAAGTGTTCCCTTAAATATCTACAGTTTTAGCACCAAGGATTTTAGCGTTTTTCCTTCAACATGCAAGTTAGCCAAGGAGAGCAGAACATATTTTCTGTATAAAGAAAATGAAATTCCATATTGTGTTGCTGGTAGTCCTGGAATCAGCTGCAGAGATTGAAGATAGGAAATAAGCCCCTGGACGTGGATCCAAAAGACAACTAAGGCTCCAAAGAAACAATTATTTTTGACGTTGCAGTCTGTTGCACGTGATCCTCTTAGTTACGTGTTTTTAATTAGCATAAATGGAACAAGGAAAAGAAAATTTTCAGAATATCCAAACAGAGGGTTTTTTTGTTTGGTTTTTTGAAGTTCTGCTTGGATTATTAAGAGTTTTCCAAAGATATTTGAGACTGTGGGATGGAATCCAGAAAATTTTTTCAATATCACTTTGAAATTACATATATCAATACCTTTTTTTTCCATTTTGGTAGGAATAAATAAATGTGTTAACATCTGATCATAGTGTAAACTGGTGTTTCTTGGTCAGCATGCCTGCCAGAACATAATCAAATCCAGTGTGTACAGATAACGTCATCGTTCATGGACAAGGGGTTAGGTACAACTTTATTTATACCACAGCTAAGGCTAAAAGACATGGCTTAAGTTTAAGACACTACAGGCACTAATAAACCAATTATCAATGATCTTTGAGACCTATATTTTAAATCTGGTCTCTCCTGTTATTATGTGATGATCTACATCATACTTTTTATGTATGCATGCACTACATTTTCTGAAGCAGGATTACACGTGGACAAATAGCAGCTTGTGCCAGTGACTGTCAGAAAACTAATGAATGAATATTATTGCTACCCCAGCTGCAAATTGTGAATCATGACACAGATTATACCTAGGCATCATTCCTTTCCAACAGTAACATGGATACAACATAGCATCAGTCAACTGTAGGTAGGTGGAACATCTCCAATAATTTATACTTGACGATCAAGTCTAAAAATCAAACTGCTTGGCTGACAAATTGTTTCATGAGAAACTGCTTTCGCCATCTTCTGCAGCATTTTCCAGGTCGGCCCCCGAGAACACCCAATGCAGTGTTCCCCCTCCTCAAGGCTGCCCGCTACCAAACGACTTCATAGTTAGTACCTAGCCCAGCCTGGCAGAAGCGACGGGCCGACAGCCCGACACGGGAGAGCAGGCATTTCTCCCCAGACCGAGGCACGCGTTTCCATCGCCCTTCCCGCGCCTCCCTCCGGCAGCGGCCGGCGCGCAGACCCCCG
>NW_009215901.1:0-4012 GCF_000690835.1 Fulmarus glacialis | reverse complement strand
TCCCCCTTCGAACCTAGTTTAAAGCCCTAAGAAACAATTCTAATAATTTTCATCAAAACTGCAAAAGTACTGAATACAAGTCTCGTTTTTTTCTGTTTCTTAATATGAGTATAGCACTTTAAGGAAAAAAAAGTGTTATATACGGCATTAAGATAGCTGTATGATAAAAATGCAGCTCCTTCAGAAAAAGTAACTAACAATAACAAAATGCTTGAAACTAATCAAACTCATTGTTAGCTCCTTAACATTCATATAGAGTACAACAAAAAAATAAAACTGGAGACACATGTAGCTAATTCTCTGTAGCTTGTGGTGAAAACTACATTCTCTTGAGAGCAAGTTGCTGTGACTGATAGTGACTTGCAAATTGCAGTTGACTACATTCTCTATTAATAAATAACATTTCTGCTGGGAAGCTATTATAATCTTACAAGAATCAGAAATAGTTCTCCAAAAGCCTATTGTATGTGCCTTTGGCTCCTATGGTTAAATGAAAGTCTGTTCTTTTGAAGATTCTTGACGAGAAGATGCTGAGGAGGATGGATTGTGACATTTACAGAGTCTCTTAGGAAAACAATCAGTGTAATTCTTTTTTAAGTATCAAAAAAAGTGCTTTGAATTCTCATGCTACATAAGAATAACAATAGGAAAAAATACAAATATTTGGAAAGCAGTGATTTAAAGAAATTAATGTGCAGAATAATCTCATAAAATATGTTCATATGCTTTTTACAAACAAGTCAGTGGAGAATATGGGATCTAACTGAAATTCACAAATATTTTGTTCATTGTTTAAGAATATAAAAAATAATATTTGTTATCTAAAATATTGGGGGTTTTCTTTGTGTTTTTTTCCTCAAGTTGATATAGCAAAATGATTGAGGAAAGTTAAGGATGTAATCATCATGGCTGCATGTAGCTTTAAAAAGTTCTGCTTTAGAGATAATGCAGAGATAGAAGATTTGGAGGGGGCTGTTCTACCCTACTACTCTACATTAAATGAATGTTCTAAATTACTCTACAGAAACCTGTTTTGTTCCACAACTATCATGGGAGCATAAGGAATCAAACCTTATGTATTTAAAGTTAGCCTTTCTAAATACTGAACTCCTTTACACTTTTCCCAAGGAAACTTCTCATTCACTAAGAGAAAACCTGAAAAGAAAGAGAGTATTTTATGTCAGTAAAACAGTGCAGCTATAACGCTCATTAATTTCACTTTGAGGCCGACTTGTGGGCTGTTGACAACAGTGGAACATGTTAATTCCAGAGCACTTCATAAAATGGGTCTCCCTGAGTTCCAGAACAACAAGAGACCTTAAGAGCAGAGACTGAGATGCAGTGTCTGAAGCAGTGTTACACTCACTAAGTTTTGTTTTATCATTAAAAACCTGCTAAGCCTCATACCTAGGTTTCATTCTTATTTGACAGATTTCTTAATAATCATTAGACATACTGCAAGGAGGCAAATGAAGATTTTATTTTTCACTAGGCATATTATCAGTATAGACAGATCAAAGAAAAAAAACAGCTTTTGCTCCAGATTGGTTAGATTTCACCTAAGCATCATATATTCTTGCACAAGATTATTCATTTTGCTGCAGCATAAACTAGAGAGTGGTAATTCGTAAACAAAGCCTGGGATTAAACTGCTTTTAACAGAAGATTTTTTTACAAGCTGAAAACCCCAAATGTGTTTCAGTGAGTTTGTGCAGGTGCTAATTCTTGGTATGCTATGTTTTGGTTTTGTTACTAGTTCCTCGGAGTAGGGGGATGATTGCTTTGAAACCCCCGGAGAGAACCAGATGACAGAGTTTCAGAAAAGCTAAGAACCTTTCTAAACAAACATGCTCCCTGCAGAGAGAATCGGAGCTGTTGATCTTCTCAGCAAAAACACTACCTAAATGTAGCCACAGTTAATTACATCCTGTTGACAAGAGACACCTAAAACACTGTGCATTTTATCATCATGCAACAGCATACAAATGACAAGTTTTGACAAGTATCTATTTGTTGTTTCCAGAATTTGCATTGAATATGACAAGTGTACTTTAAGCTATAATGCCTCAGTGCTATTTAATCAATCATCCTTTACTTTTGAAGTTAATTCTAGTTCAGATAAACATGCCCAGATCTGCAGCTTGTGTGACATCAACAGAGATTTTAGGTCTTGGGCAGAACACTAACACAGTGGTTGTGCCCGAAGCTGTCAAACACTTGATTAATGCTTTTACATCCATGAGAATTAATAGAAATGGAAGATTTTGGTTTCATGTTATAAATTCACTCATTTGAGGAGAATTATATCATTGCCCTTCTATTTAGCCATTGTAGCTCTCTTCATTAGTTCTGCATGCTGTTGTTTCCCATTTGAAGCGTTTATGGTCTTAGGTGCTATTAAACTCTGGTATGAAATGCAAAACATTCTTTTTTGTCATTATATGAATACAGTTTCTAGCTCAGTGGCCTGCTTTTGCAGAAAAAAACAAAGGAGACTAAACCAAAATCCTGCTTTCCTGAAGCAAGTTCTATTTTAGTAGTACTGAAAATATGTTTAGCTGGGTCTGTGGATCGAAATACCGTGAAGCGGTGTATTTAACCACCAAGAGTCAACTAAGAAGAACAGGGAAGGTGATTCCAGGTCATTTAATTTTTTGGCCTAAAGGATATAGAAGCGTTCTTTCAGAAGAGGAACGGAGAAGCTGAACACTGGAAACGAGCACATGGATTCAAGAAGATAAATGACTCTATGCACAAGGTAACATTAACCTCCAGAATATTACGATCAGCCTAGAACATGAATTTATGTTTCTTCTGGATATGGAGGTTAAAATCTGATGTACAAAGAAACTGTCCTTAAGAATTCAGCATTATTTCTGAAACAGAAGACAGTGAGAATACAGGGGGTAATCTCTTTATCTAACCTTTGTCAAAAGAGTTCTAAGCACTTTGGCATTTTGCCCCCAAAAAGTTTTCGGAATGTTTACTAATAATGCTACTGTCAGAAGTATTTCTAAGATTTTCTGTCAGCATTTCCTTCTATGCAGGTTCCTTTTTTTTTTTTTTTCTTCCTTTTCTTTGTTCTGACAATTTTAAAGTGAGGTTTGTGAAACTCTCATACTGGTGACATAGATAACTAAGGATTAGAGATTGGGCTAATATTCATGATCGAATGACCAGTTTGGGACTAGAAAACTCAGGCTCACCTATTTCTTTTTAACACAGACATTCAGACAATCAGAGGAAGGGGGAAATGATAGAGATAAAAGAAATGAAACATGCTGATCTTCCAGGATTGTACTTTACTGTATTGCATGTAAAAACCCCAAAATAATACACACACAAAGCTGAGGAACATACTTTGCTAATTGTTTGTACACTTTCTTTAAATAATGATGTTCAGCCCCACTTACCTGGGGGCTGAATTTGCTTGAGAACTAGTGTTGGGTATCACAGTGAGATAGGAAAGGCTCTA
This sequence comes from Fulmarus glacialis, assembly GCF_000690835.1. NCBI lineage: Eukaryota > Metazoa > Chordata > Aves > Procellariiformes > Procellariidae > Fulmarus > Fulmarus glacialis. The sequence goes on along the minus strand of NW_009215901.1, from coordinate 537 downwards.
AGGAAAGCCAGATAAGCTTTTCAGCTTGCATGTCATGAATGCATTTTTGTTTCACAGTCTCATATACCTCTTACACCACCATTTCTTTTAATGTAGGATCTTCTACTGTGTTGCCTGTTTTGACCAGCAGCCCCTCTAAAGCACTAAAGTCCTGCTTCATTTCCTAAGGAACACTGAAATGGATATATTGAACTGACTTACTAAGCACCTAGTGATTTTTAGCACTGTGATGTCATTGCAAGGAAAGATAAAACCAAAAAAACTTGAAAAAAATAATACAGACAAATATATATTAAAAAAAATCCAAATGGATCCAGCATGGTAAGAGTCATCTAGCAACAACTTAAGTGTAGGCACAGAAGTCAGAGCAAAAGAGCTCTCCCTTCTTCCTGTTATTGACAGCCTGAGCAATTCTTTCTGGAATGTAAACATCCTGTACAAAATGTCTGTAGTTCATATTTCTGCATTCATATCTTTTAACTCAACCTTTTGTTGTTTCTTTCACTAGTTCATGGAATCATAGAATCATTAAGGTTG
>NW_009215900.1:0-3714 GCF_000690835.1 Fulmarus glacialis | reverse complement strand
GGAAGATAGGAGAAAACCCACCAGAGCAAACCAAGTGCTGCCTGTGACCCCCTGTGGGAGGCAGCAGGGGAGCCCAGAGGGCTGGCCAGCAGTGCTGAGTCAGGAATTTGACAGACATCTCAAAACCTCATTGAATTAAAGGAAAATTACAGCCAGCAACCCTAAACACCTACTTTCAATGATTTCTGTGCATGTGTGTGTGTGAGGTGTATACACCTACACACACACACATATGCACACACACGTGTGTATAGATGCATACATTCAAAAACCCCTCCCCCATATACGATATAAAGGTGTGTACGCATATGTACCGAACCCCCATATGCACAAATATATTTTTTTAAAATCATATCTATTCAGGCTTTGAAATTTTTTACTACAGCTGAAAGGAAAATAGGTTATATTGTACATACATTTCTGAATTAATATTTCAGAAAATCTTGTAAGCAGTTAAAGCTCTAACCTATCGAGCTGTTCAACCTGATGTTGTATTATACTTCATATAAAAAATCATAGCTGTCATATTCACTTTATCAAAGGCTGGCAAGGGTAACATTGGTATTTACCAATAATTCACCATAAGATGAACCGCTATCTAACTCTTCATAATGCAAACTTACCAGGCTAGCTTTGCTGACTGAGGCTTTACTGACTAATAAAATTGCAGTTGGCACATTTGATAATGAAATGTCAAACTCTCAAAAATGATTGAGAGCAAGACTGGAGAAACTGGTCAGGAAGGGGCATTTTCATTCTTGCCCCTTGTATCCGTCACTCCAAAGACTGCAAAAATATTTCACTGGCAAATTTGATGCAGAAATACCTGTCATTTATCTGCTCTGGACATGATGTAAAGCCACCAGAGGGTCCCTCTGTAAATACATTATGAGTCTAATCATGTGTGCCAAAGTTAAACAGCCGTGGTCTGAAATAGCTGTCTAGAGCAAATGTCAAGCTGATTCACAAGTGGGCTCTGTCTGCTGTTGTTGCAGTCATTTCTGTTCTGAAGCTCAAGCTTTTTGTCCTGCACGTTAAAAATATGTAGTGGAAAAGATAGTCTCTAACCTTAAGAACTTGCAGTACAAATTGAGTTTCTGTCAGTAACAGGTATTAGCTGTGAGCCAAATGTAACCAATAAATTAAACTGGCATTTATTACACTGTTGCATCACTGAAATAGCTCAGCGCAGCCCAGTCACAAGTGCCATTCTTTTAATCAATGTTGGGAGCGTACAGAGCCCTCTCTCTTACCCTGCTGCAGGACGTCTGAACTCTTTTGTACAAAACTAAAACCAACAGGATAGCCAAGGCCTCATTTTTTCATTCCCAGGATTTTACAGTAGTCTGTGACTTGGGATGGGAACAGTGGGCTCAAATGCTTGTGGCTCAGTAGAACGTGTTGTGATTTACATTACAAATTGATGTTTCTAATGCTAAACTTTGTGTAAAAGGGAGAAAAGCCACTTCATCCTGAAGTATGATGACAAAACCGTCTGTTGTGACATGTTAATGCAAATGTGTGTTTGGCCCTCTTTAAGTAGATCTGCTATATTGGGAAACATTGATTGGAGGGGTCTGTTTTTTGTCAATCTAGGTCCTCTGAGAAACTAACAAAACAAAAGATCTTCTAATAATGCGCCTGAGCAGATCTTCTGGTGTCTGTTGAATCTGTCTCCTAAAATCAAATACTCGTGAGCTTGGACAAAATTTTTTAGGCTTGTGTTTCCGAATGTGAAGAAACTATAACTGCTGTAAGGTCCTCTGTGGATCTGACATTTAATCTCCTAGAGGAATATTTTGGAAACAATTATCCTCAGGACTTTGTGACTGTCACCAGTGGAGTGTGGCTTCTCTTTTTCTGTGGTTTTTTTTCTGAATTTGTTACGATTTTGTTTCTAACACTGTGAATGTCTGTATCCCAACTTTGAATGTAGTACATTTTCGCCAAAAAGTTAGTTTGGATAAAGGTTTTGATATGTTGTTCTATATAGACCTCGTTTGTTCAGGCAACTTGAAAAATTACAGTTCTTTCAAGTTCTTTCAAGTTCTTTTAACTAATAAGTCCCATGTAACCTACCCCAGGTGTGATTCTTCCTGCTCAGTTTCAAACTGTCTGGAACCTTGCTGGGCTGCAGGCAGACATCAGTATATGGTCTGCTTCAGAAACCATTTAAATCCCCAAATCTGTAACATTTTAAAGATAGCAGCTGCTTTTAGATCTAGAAGAAATTATTTTAAAACTTCTGACATCAACAAGTCATTGCCTTTGGGGGAAGGGGTAAAAGTAACACAAGAATCTTCTAATCCAAAGTCTTGGAAATGGGGATGTCAACAACTGGTTTCAGCAAGCATGGTGTTCTGGGTAATGTCTTTTGCTGCTCAGAGAAGTTATTTAATTGAACCTGTTCTTTCTGGTGAGGGGAGGTCATCTGAAGAGATCTTATGTTCTTAGAGGACTATTATGATACAAAGGTGTCTTAAGAAGTGATGGTCTTACTGAGGAAAATTTGTGACAAGTTTATGAATGATATAATTGTTGTAATCCTATGAATGGTAGGATTGATGTCTCTGATCTTGAAATTATTTTAAACTATTTTAAAGGGAAATTCAACATAGAGTCACATCCTGCAAAAAGTTATGTGGGAACTATTAGCATCACTACCAGTGTGGGGCTTTGTGGTTTTTTCTGTTTGTTTGTTTGTTTGTGTTTTGTTTTTTCTTTTTTTTTGGGGGGGGGGGTAGGTTTGGGTTTTTCTAAGTGTCTTTCATAACTAGAGGCAAAGTGTGACAAGTCTTAATGTTAGGATGGTAGAAAGAGAACCATTTTTTGAGATAATTTTAAAAAGGATACTTGTGTTCTTACATTCTTGCACTTATTTTGGTTCAGTTCAAAAAAGAAATTTCTACAGTGTATCTTGCATTTCCTGTGTAGTATATAAAAAATGAAAAAAAGCACATGACACAATTTTAAACAATAAAAGGCCTATAGCTATGTGTGGGTTTGATTTTTTTTTGGCAGTTGAACAGATTTTTTATTTTCTGATTTAGTATTCCTAAAACTTGTACTAAAATATGCTTTAAATCATCTCTGTGCAAAAGGTATTTAAGAAGATTTGGTTTTGATCTCTTATTTCTGGATAAATTTTTCATTTATGCCCATGGTTTCCACTTCACAGTAATTTTCCTTCTATTTCTGTGATACCTCAGCCAATTATCTCTGCTTCTATCTCTAATTATTCTGAAGGCTCAACTGCTTTGTAAATTAATATTCTGTCTGCAATCACCAGTGCTACGAGGTATGGCACTTTATATATAAATGTGATTTTTTAAATTGTGAATCTAGTCTGCACTATTCTCTGCTTCTGTAAGTTGTCATTGCCTATTAATAGCTTTATTCCCCATATTGATCTATCAGTTGATGCATACATTCATATGTATGCCAACACATGAAATATATGCCAGTAACAGATTGCTTAATGTCCATGTTGACAGAATGTATCACTTGGAACGAGTCAGTATTCATACCTAACATTTTTCTGCTTATTAAGTTTTCTTCCCTTCATAAATGTAGGATGCCTCCCAACCTATTATAAATTCTTTAAAAGCTTTTTTGCTGCATTATGTAGGTTGGCTGAACTCTGAGAATTGGATACTTGTTTAATACAGATAGCTTTTTCCCCGAGCTCCTCCTTTCAGGTAGTTGTAGAGCGCG
>NW_009215899.1:43401-46361 GCF_000690835.1 Fulmarus glacialis | reverse complement strand
CCCATCCGGCCCCATAGACTTGTGTGTGTAGCAGGTTATGGGGGCTTCATTCTGCTCCCCATCCCTGTCTTCCAGAGGGCTGGGTACCCAGAGAACAACTGGTCTTACTATTTAAGACTGAGGCAAAGAAGGCATTAAGTACCTCAGCCTTTTCCTCATCCTTTGTCACTGTTTCCCCCCGCATCCAATAAAGGATGGAGATTCTCCTTAGCCCTCGTTTTGTTGCTAATGTATTTATAGAAACATTTTTATTGTCTTTTACAGCAGTAGCCAGATTAAGTTCTAGTTGGGCTTTGGCCCTTCTAATTTTCTCCCTGCATAACATCACGACATCCTTGTAGTCCTCCTGAGTTGCCTACCCCTTCTTTCAAAGATCATAAACTCTCCTTTTTTTCCTGAGTTTCAGCCAAAGCTCTCTGTTCAGCCAGGGCAGTCTTATTCCCTGCTGGCTCATCTTTCGGCACATGGGGACAGCCTGCTCCTGCACCTTTAAGATTTTCTTCTTGAAGAATGTCCAGCCTTCCTGGACTCCTTTGCCCTTCAGGACTGCCTCCCAAGGGACTCTGTCAACCAGTCTCCTAAACAGGCCAAAGTCTGCCCTCCAGAAGTCCAAGTAGCAGTTCTGCTGACCCCCCTCCTTACTTCTCCAAGAATCAAATACTCATCAGCATACACTCACAGACTGCATCAGTAAAGGAGATGGTCTGGATGTAATAAAAAGTATATTGTTCTTATTATAGCATATTATAACAACAACCTATTACAAATAGTCAGGAAATAATACATGGAAATATGTCAGTGTTGTAAAACAACTAAAGCACCAGGATGCACCAAGATGCATCAAACTATTTCCATCCCTTTGTTTTTATTATAAGAGAAAGAACAAACGATGCTATTGTTATGGCCTCTACCCTGCTGCAGGGTCTTATTCTCAAAGCTGGAAAGGGAGGAGGGTGCAAAGTACTTTCTACCTTTAACAGCAGTAGAAATAGCTCCCTCTATAGGAGAAGTTATAGATGAGGTGGTTTGCAGCGTGTTTAACATACCTGTTTGTCCTGGGAAACCAGGTGCTCCTTTATTGCCTGGAAGTCCTGGAAGTCCTCGGGAGCCTGGAGGACCTGGGGGACCTTGTGAGCCAGGAGAGCCTTTGAGACCTTTGATTCCAGGTGGCCCAGCTAGGCCCCTGTCTCCCCTCTGACCTTTAAAGCCTGGTAAGCCTGAGAAAAAGAGCTTTAATCTGTGTATGTAAATGCAGAAAATGGGTTTAGCAATTTTATCTAAAAAGTAGAAAGTGATAGATTTTGGTATAAATTTGAATATCATCAAACATGGCAAAATAACTTGGAAACTTTGCTACCATGCTGGAGTCCTGGCTCTGCCTAGATTTTTCACCTGGAATGTTTGTTTTCTTGTATTTCTTTAGTGAGAGACATATCAGTAGAAGCGCCCTGTGAAAATTCTTACTAATTCATAAATACTTTTGATATTTGTGTCTCCTAGCTCTCCCTAAATAACAGTTCCATTTAAGAATAAGGAAGATAAAAGTATCACAGTAAAGACAGGAGCTCAGTTAAGTTGCTGAGGACAACAGAGCAAGAGATACCTCTTCCGTTTATTACTTGACAGTGAACACACTGTGATTTGGCCAGTTAAGGAACAGTATGGGAAGGGAAGGAAAGTTGGGAAACATCTAAGATGCACACTATACATTCCTTGAGTTTAAGGAAATGCGCAAAACATAATGTACACCCCCACTAATGAGCAGCCTCCATGGAAATATTTGTCATGCCAGCCACAAAAATCATGTGATTAAATCTGCTAGAAAAGATGCGCAAAGCTTAGAGCTGTGAGGCAACCGGATGGATGTTGTGTACCTTGAGGTCCTGGCAGGCCCATGACACCTCTGAGTCCCGGTGGCCCTGGTAAGCCCGCATCACATGGTGGACCAGGGAAGCCTGGACAGCCTGGTGCTCCTATATCACCTTCTGGGCCTCTAAAACCTTTGGCACCTGGAAATCCTGGGGTACCAGGCTGTCCTGGAAACAAAAAACATTGTAAAATGTTTTACTTCCATTACTCACCATCCCTCAGAATTCCTAATTGTAATTTTGAAATTTACATGTTCAGTTATTGTAATATCTTACTTATCCTCTGGTTTTTGCATAGTTTGTGAAAACTGATGCTTTTCTGCAATTTAGAATTGGCTGTTGGGAAGAGCTTCTTTCTTTAAGGAACAAATACGAATTCAACTCTCACCTACAGGCAAGGACGACTTTATGGCACAAAAAGCTAGTTTCTGATGTGTAGGAGCAGAATGGAAGGAGCTCACTGGCCTGCACCAGCTACACAGCACTGGGGTCAGTTCTATCAGTGTTCCCTGCACAGAAGGGTGTGTGTGTCTGCTTAGGGCCGGGCAAAAGGAAGACCTATAAAGGGAAACAGCAATATCTGCTATGAAGTGGGAAGGAAGCGGCACTGTGGAGACATCTGCAGCAACCAGCAAAACTCCCCTCCAGAAATGAGGAGTGTAGTGCCCAAGATATTGAGGATTATATTGTATAACTCTGACTAAAGAAACTCACCCCTCTCTCCCTGAGTTTTCTCCCACCTTTTGCCAGTCTTTTCAGATTTGAGTAAGCAATCTGAGGCAGGGACTATCTGTGTGCAGAGCAGGAGGCCCTAAGCACAGATGGCCACTAGGCAGCAAGTAACAGGAGTAAGAATGGGAAGCTGCATTGTTACTCCATGGACTAGGTAAAGGCATCTTCCCCTTCTTGCAGTGCAGATCTCCTCAGTGGCTGATCGACCTTAACTGTAAAAATGTAAACATAAAAATAGGGCGTACCGTTCACAGTCACCATTATGGATCCAGGTAAGAGTAAGTTTTATCTGAATCAGGACTGACTTTGCTCAGATTTTCTCCTTTGAACACATGGAAACGCTTCATAAAAACTGCCTCA
>NW_009215899.1:33195-43370 GCF_000690835.1 Fulmarus glacialis | reverse complement strand
AGGAATGCCTGGATCACCCCTTGCTCCTAGTGCACCAGGAGGTCCTTGCAGTCCCCTGTTGCCTTGGATTCCTGGAGGACCATATGTGGTATCACCTGGAACACCTTTCTGACCATCTATGCCAGGTGGACCTGGAGGGCCATTTTTACCATCAACTGTAGATCCTCTTTCACCTTCATCACCAGGATCACCAGCTTTGCCTCGAAAGCCTGTTGAGATCATTTTTAAATTCAAATAGAGCATAATTCAGAAGTTTTGTATTTCCCCTCCCCCCAAAACTGTGGAATATTATAATGCAAATTTAACTAGAATTAAACTACCACTTTGCAAAGAAAAATAACATCATACATTAAATTTCAGGTTTCTCATTTACAGCTAATGATACGTGAGGACTGAAGGAGGTAATTATTCCTGTGGGAAGTGACATTGGTTTTCTTTGGGGCAGCATCTATATTGTGTCACTCCTGTCCAGTTCAATCCCTTTGCTAAAATGATACTACTTGTTCTCAGTTTTCTAAGAATATTTCCTCTCTGGACACTGAGCTTTAGGTTATTGCAGCACCTGCAATGCCGGAGGAAAGAAAGGGAAACCGGTAAAGATTCCTCTTCTATTAGCTTTCGTTGAAATGTGCTTCCTATTCTGTTCTACCATAGTAGCTACCTTACCCTGCATGTATGCATTACAGCTTGACCAGCAGCTCTCCTGGATTAAGAAAAGCACAATTCACCTTCTGGCCCAGGAATTCCTGCTCCTGGCCTGCCTCGATGGCCTTTTTGCCCATCGAAGCCATTTGGTCCAGGATGACCGGGGAGTCCTTTTAAACCCTTTGGTCCTGGAAACATAAAGAAAATATGTAAAAAACGGAGAACGCTCTAAAATATGTGATCTAAGGAAACAGTATTGCATCTTTATCCCATGCGAATTCATGTACTTTGAAGACAAGTGGATTTCATCTGCTTCTAACATTTTGGGCAAGAGCCACCACCCAAGTCACAACGAAATGCATGGTTGCTGTTTTTCTAAATTGACTTGTTCCCTAATCCATAAACAGGAGCCTGCAAATCACCAGAGTAAATTAGAAAAAAAAAAAAAATCTCCTATAACATTTTAATGTTACAGGACATCAACAATGTTAACCTAGTGAATGACAGGTGTCAACTCAAATTCTTATATTCTCCTGTGCTATATGCTGTTTCTGGAATGGTGCAGATGAGCTCAATACGCTAATCCCTGTTCTTTCATGTCTGTATAAATTTTAGCGACCATCCACAATACTGATGTCAGGGAGCTGTGTAATACCACATTAAGCAGCTTGAAAATCCAGTATCTCCATTTGTTCTGATCAGGATTTTCAGGAGTGTTTCAAATGTTTTGGAGGTGATCACAAGCAACATTTTGCCAGTTCCTGGATGAGTTCTTTGAATTTAAATTAAGTTGAACAAGTTGAAGTAATGGTAATAAGTATTCAGATTTTAGGTCTCAACTGCAACTTGCCATGAGCAATATAGTTTTAGAAATTGCAGACTTGCAGCATATCTTTGCCTCGCACACCTTTTTTTCCCTGGTATCCAGATGTGCATGTTCTAGGTCTTACCTGGCTCCAGACATCTGCGCATTTTACAGACTCTCTCATGCATTTTATTTGAGGCAAGACAGAGTTTCAAGCTACCTTCATTTAGTAATTTCTATGGAGGCAGCCTGCACACCTTTTCATCATGCAAACTGCAGCTGTCTGGCCCTTCATTCTATTAGATGAGTATATTCCTGTGTATTTGCAGTTTTACATTTTGAGATATGTGTTTATTGAAAAACTAGAATAGCGTATCTTTTTAGGATAGCTTCTTTTTTTTAATTAGCAACTTAAAAGTCCATTTCAATTAAAACCAAAAATTCTACCATCTGTAAACGTACCTTCAACACCTTTAAAACCTGGGGGACCTGGATTTCCAGGGTATGGTAATGTGATGCAGACAGTCTCACCTGAAGCAAGAGGGAGAAAGAAACTGGCCTATTTGATCTTAGAATAAATGGAGTCTGAACATTTACTGTAATATTTCTGTAGAACTGAGCAACTAGATGTGCAAAGGTAAAGAGAAGGGACTGTTTATGCACATTGTTATTTCCGTATTACTTAAGGTTTGATGGAGAATATTAAAATACCTTTTTCTTGACACTTATTTTCTATAGAATATTGTAATGATTCAAATTGTTGTAATAGAGTTGTATTCTGTAAAGACAAAGATTTTTTTTTTTTTTTTACTTATCGCAGAAATTTGTCTTTACACTAGTCTGTTGCAAGAAAGAAATAATATTTTCATCTCAATTCTATGTACATTTCTGGTTCATACATATTGCTATCAGTGTAGTTTTTTATTATTTTGGTAGGGATTTTTTATAACCAAAAAACAGACCAAGCCTTAAGTATGAGTTGTATTTTCCTGCTTCTTCAGCAAAAAAGCATTGCCTTGCGAATCTGTACACTCGGGAATACTCTTCACTCCAGAAAAGAATTCATCTGATAGTGTGCAAGTGGCACATTACAGGTTTAAGGCCCTAGCAATTCATATTCTCATTAGTGTCTGCTGCTAAATGCTGACAGTATTGTACTTTTCAGTAGCTATATTTCACATGACCAGAGCTTGCCAAAATTGATTTTCACTACAAATGAACAGCACTGTATATAATACACATGCAACTGTAATGGATGCTACCAAACATGTATTTTGTTACTTGGTTCTTAATGTAAACATTCAAAATTACCTTTCTGGCCCTTTGGACCAGGTGGCCCAACATGACCAGTATCACCAAAGTCTCCAGGGCTACCTCTGACTCCTGGAGGGCCGGGAAGCCCCAAACCAGGCAATCCCATCTGTCCTTTTAGCCCAGGAAGTCCCGGGACCCCAGGGAATCCTTTATCACCCGGCAATGGTACTCCAGAATCGCCCTAAAAGAAAGAAATTGCTAAGAAATAACAAGACCTAATTTCTTTCCTCTCTTTGATTATCAAAAGCCATGTTAGAGAATTATCTGGAGAAACCACTCTTCCATAATTAAGTGACTACATGGATGATATTACTATATTTAAATATTCAAAGGCAATAGCAACAAAGGGTAGAGTTTTGTGTTTTTTTTTTTTTTTCTTCCTGATCCCATAATATTGGCACATAGTACATGCAGAAATCATATTCAGGAATACCAAAATAAACAGTAATACTTCCAAGGAAATAATTTCTCAATGGATAAAACCTACGATTTTTGATCTAGGCTAACATAAAATGATAAAAGTGATTAATCTGCTAGGAATTTGCATTAAGTAGCTAGCCCTTTCATAAGACAGTATGTTCACTGAAATGGAAAAAAAATCTGAGAAAATCAAACGTACCTCAGCTCCTTTTTCCCCAGGCAATCCTAGTTCCCCATCTCTGCCATCATTACCTCTTTGGCCTGGAAATCCTGGAACCCCAGTAAGACCTCTTTCACCTTTTATTCCTTAAAATAATTGAAAAAAAATGAAGTACAATATTTGCAGTAAGTTTTGGGTTTTTTTATTTCTGCTCCGGTAAATGCTGAGTAACCATTCATCATATCTGTATGATAATTTCCAGTTCCTGAATTCACATTTCCTTAATGAGGTATTTTAGGCTTAGGAAGGCAGTATGTAGTTGGACACCTCATGAAACAACTTGGTCTCTCTGTAAGATGTGCTTACAAGCACCACAAGAACGTGGGTTTTGTTCATGCTATATATAGAGTGAAAACATTTTGCTATTGAAATCAGTCAGTGTTTTATTCTTGATTTCAGTGAAATCAGGATATAGCAATGCCATATGATGCAGAATATTTGCATCAATACTCCCAAAAGGTTTTTAATTTTTTCTTTTTTTACCCCTAGATTTCTCTTGCACTGACGTTTATGAAAATGTCATTTTTGCATAAAGGACAATAAAACTATTCCAACCCAAAGATTCATTTTGCTGCGTCAAGAAATCCTTTGCAAATAAACAGCAAATGTTTTGCCCTGCTCCAACATCTATAAACAAACACAGGCATCCAAAGCTAAGCTAACTTTTCACAAACAGTAAGATGGACAATCTTTTGTCTGCATAATTAGTTTAGCATTTCTAACTAAGCTTTGCCATCAGATTGCTGTAATTTGTTGTTCTCTGTTTCTTCTGCTTTTGCAAATTATAACCATAACTGTGGAGAGGTTTTGATCTATTTAATTACAAGAATTTCAGTTGTGCAACTGGTGGCCTATTGTTTCTCTTCAATGCCTGGTTAAGAGTAATTTTTAGAAATAGGAGCAGGAATCTGAATAGCCATTGAGACTTTGAGTTTTTCCCAAGAAGAATGTTGGTGATTTAAGTTGAGAGAACAGCTGGGATACTGGCATATGACACTTCAGGAGGTGGCTTCTGTACAATAGTATTTCTTCATGCTTTCACAATAATTGCACTCTGCTTAGTCTTTGTTATACAGACCTCTGTAAGACCCTGATTATCAATCATATGACATGAAAAGTCATTTGTTAGCATTAATAACCAGCTGTTAAACTGTTTTATGGCTCAACTATAGAGCAAAACCCACAAAATCCTGTGTTGATCTTGTGTTGAGCAAGAAGAAAACGAATGAGATGGTACCAAGTAAGCAGTTTGCATATACATGACCTCTCGGCTTCAGTAACTTACTAAATTAATGACTTTATTAAAGAGTAGATGAATATGCTTTTCTCATACTATTGCCTAAGCACTGTATACGAAACAAAAAGGCTAATGATAAAATCTGTGTTTACCTTTTATTCTAACTCTTCCTGGATCACCCTTCTCTCCTTTTTCACCATGTTGTCCAGCAGAACCGGGTGTCCCCTTAACATTGACAAAAAAAAAAAAAAAGAAAAAAAAAAAAAGTCAGTTATCTCCAGGAAGGAATCAATGTGGGAATTGAGGAGAAAATTAGATATCTCTATCTCTTGCTCTTGAATTGTTTCCCAAAACCAGACCAATTAAAGTAACATGCCAAAAAGAAACGCTTATCTCTTTTGATATCTGCAAAGAGGTGTGTGAATGGGACCTGGCCTTTTCAGCCTTACTCTGCCAGATGCACAGATACACAACTATAAGAAACTGTAATACTAGAAGAATCGGGTCCATGGCTGTATAAAGCTGTGGCTGTAAATGCAAAAATATTAAGATGCAAATGATTCACAAACTCTTCCCTGTGCAGACTTCAACCCACAATCCACCAAGGCCTCACAGGAAGGGAATCTCTGGAGTGCGGTGACTGCTGGATGAGGCTGTCCTCCCAGAAGTGAACATGGCAGTAGGTAAGTGATGCTTTTTTGCTGAGTGAAAGCCCACAAAGCTGCCAATAAAAAAATTTCATCTACGTCTAGTTAGGTACCTGGTATTGTCAGAAGAATCTATGACTTGACAGGTTTAGAGGGGAAAAGAAGTACTTTTCTATATTTTTATGCTGATTTGTGCTCTCGGTTCTCCAAGCAGAGTGCGGTTTGCATATCATCATTGGTGAGGGTCTGATCTTGCAACAGTACACGTAGATAAGTATATTTTACCATGTGAAATTTACACAGAAGAAAAAGGCCACTAAGGTTGAAAAACTGAGGTATTATTTAGCCAGTTCCCTCTGTTATTCAAAATCTTTTACTAAGAAATAGGTGGAGAAAATACAATTTATAAAGTAAATCATGATAATTGTAAAACAGGCAGGAGAATTCTGAAAAATGTGGTGTATCTGAAACAAGCAGTGACTATTTGTTAAAATGTCTAGATCTTCAAGTTGGCAGTGACCAGTTATTAGTGTTTGAAAAGTGAAATTAAATATTTGGGAAGAAAAGAGAGCAGAAAAATGGAAAAAGTATGTGTATGTAGGCAATCATTAGACCAAAGCACTTCTGTACAGAAGTGAATTATTTCTTTCCAAACTGATTACTTTGTCCTTGTTTCTCACTTAAATAACCTAAGAACACTAAAGTGTTCAGGACAAGGCTTCAGGCTTTACTTAGAACCAGAGGGGCTAAAGCATACTTTCAAAAGTAACAAAAAGATCGAAATATCACATAATCCGCACAGATAATAGGATTTTAAGAAAATAAAAACAAAACCAAACGCAAAGCTTGTAATGAAACCATTGGAACTAGAATGACAGAGCCCCTCCACCTCCTTCCTTCAGTCTCACAATGGTTTTGTTTTGTTTTCTTTCTTTTGAAAGAAAATGTTCTGGAAACTTTTAAGGAATTCCTCATGTGAAAAAGACTTCTGATATTAAAACAAAACAAAACAAAACCTCAAAAAACACAAACAAAAAAACCCATAATGGAACAGTCATAAAGCCAAGCATATCCACCTATATTTTCAAAGAAATTGCTCTCACACACAAGAAAGTATATTAAAAAAACCCTCTATTTGGCATAATTTTGGTATGCAGCATCCTGGATGTATATTCCACATACCAGAACAGAAATGGTGGAACAAAATCACAGCAAGTCCAATAAATCATCTTATAATATATTCCTAAGGCAGTTAGATTAAGTGGTGTTTTGAATTATTGCTTACTGTGGGGAATAAGATAAACTATATGAAGCACATTAAAGAAAATGTCTGTTTCCAAAAGTAATAGCTAGTTTCACTGAGTTAGGTAAGCATCACCCAGCAAATTATTGACCCAGGAAACATCTAGGTGTTGAGCTCAAATTTGTTTTGTTTGTTAATCCTGCTGACAGCCAATATTAAAATAGAAATACACATCTCACCTAAAGGTATCTTTTAAATATTTCTTAATTATTTTCTTCCCCCCACCTTGACATGAAAAATCTTTGTAGGGTTTTTCCATGAAAAACTGGAGGTCAGATTCATTACACAGGAAAAAATGAACATTGTATGCTGATGTCAAATGATTCTAGTACTCAGAATCTTTACTACCAAAAAGTTCGTTCAGTTTCTGCTCTTGGGGAACTTGCAAGGAAGCTATTCAAGCAAATGAAGTGTCTTTATTTTGATGGTTATAGTATTTTTTCCATCTAAGAACTATTAAATCAAGGGCAAAAATTTTATTCCATCTTTATTTCAGCTTCATTGCTAATATGTATGCATAGAGAGATAAGGCATTCTCTATCATGGCTGATCCTTGTGGAGAACAAACTTTGGCTGAGTAGTGACTGAAAATGGGAGATTATAAAGTAAGATGGAACAGTAAAGAGAGAAACACTAACAAATAGCAATGCCTTTCAGACTCTGTGGGAGTGAAAGACTCTACATTATGTTCAGACTGCCTCATAAAATAAATTAAGCATATCAAATAAATTAAGCTTTTCAATTAATTTCTAAAAAAGGAATAAAGAAAATTACTTGAAATGCCTGAATAAAATCAAGGGTTCCTTTTTCTTCAGACCCTGCCCCCCCCCCCCCCAGGTGGATGTTGAATCATAGAATCCATCTTGACCTGCTGACATCATGCAATTCTTTGCCTTGATAAGGTTTTGCTGGAAATGCTTTCCTTTGAAATACCTGAAAAATCATCTTCAGTGGAGCAATTTGTGCATCTACAATGTTTTCAAGAAAAACAATGGGTATTCAAAACTAAAAGTAAAAACAAGTCAAAACAAAACAAGATGAAAATACACCATCTTTCCTAAGCCTCCTGACCACCCCACAAACACAGCATGGGATTCTGTCCCTCAGTGTAAAATTCTGCCCACCACCGCAAGGGAAATCAGATAGAAGCTAAGAAAATGCATCCTCCAACAAGACTGTAATAAGCAAAAGTAGATAAAATTTTCAGATAGATTTCGAGGGCAGTTCCTCCACCACTCTGCTTAAGTGCCTCCTGCGTAAGTGGTAACTTGATGTTATTTATTTACTGAAGCTCATGAAAACTACTCACAGGGAGCCCTGGTGATCCCATTGCACCAGATAAGCCTGGATCGCCCTTTTCTCCACGTCTTCCAGGGTATCCCATTTGTCCTTTCTTTCCTTGAGTACCTGGAGGTCCTTGCATACCACGGGGACCAGGAGGACCAGCACTACATGAGCAGAGGCCTTGATTGCCTACGTGAATGCGTCAAAATTACATTGAAACAGTTGCAGAATTAATACACAAAAAATAACACTGCCCTTTTTCTTTTCTGTGTGAGTAGTGACCATTTTATCTCATTATGGCCTTCAAAGGAGTGAAGCATATCAGTCTCTTTTCACAGTGCTGAGTAACAGCAGCACTGACATGACTACTGACTTAGAAGCCCCAATGCCAACAGGCCATTTAACTTCATACTTTGATGGGCCTTATCCTCCAAGTTACCATAAACTTCTTGCAAATTTAGGTCTGACATATCTGGCAAAGGTCTCGTATTCCAATTGTTGCTATCCAGGCACACTTACCCTTTTCTCCTTTTTCACCTTTTCTTCCTGGAAGGCCTATCTGACCTTTGGCTCCAGGTTCTCCAGGGATCCCTCTGTCAGTACAGATTACACCTTTGAAAAAACAAATTGTACAGCTAGCATAAATCAGGTTGACTGCTTCCACCGCTTAGGTCATATGGTCTCCTCTCCCTTATCTTGTTATCCTCACAGGAAAAGCTAGAGATCTTATGAAATGCTTTACAAGTCGTTGCTTATAGATCATACCACAGGAGTCAGTCTGGCTAGAGTTGATGTTGACACATGTTTTCTTCATTGCCATTACTTCTTCCTTTTTCCACTGTAGAATTTTACGACTCTTGTTTCTTTACTAAAGGATGCTGATTTGGGTTTCCTCCCCAGTTTGCTGTGTTAACTTCAGGTGATACATTTTTAGGGACATTTGTCATATATGTTACTTTGTGGGTTTAACTCATCCAGAAAACTATGAAAATCTTGACATCTCGCTGGCCGACAACTAATAGGAAAAACATGTTTTCTACATCATGTGTAAAGTTTGATATATCTGTCAAAATGCACTTTTCACCTCTCTGGTTTTTGTAGGAGCAACAAAAGCAATTAATCTATTAATATGCAGCATGATATTCTCGCCATATAAATTGCTGTTGAACCTACTGGGTAGTCCAGGTAAGCCTTGTCTTCCTGGCTGTCCCGGTAGGCCTGGTGGTCCAGGAAAACCAGGTCTTCCTGGGATTGATTCACCTGTTCCAGGGAAACCAGGGTCACCTTGAAAACCTTGAGGTCCTGGTGCCCCACTTACTCCTGGCAGGCCAGGCAGACCTATAAAGAAAATGGTGGTATATGGCCCATACAGCTTCATAGTAACAATTACTACAAGATATCAAGGAGGAAATTACAGACCATTCAGAACTGTCCTGAAGAAGAGCTTCTATATAGCAAAGACTTAAATCTAAATCTTTAGGTTTTCCAGGATTCCCAGGAAAAGAGGCTCCTGCTTTAGACGTTCAAATGCTTCTTTCCCTCCTCCCCATTACCGCATTTCCAGACATCCCAGTTAATCTAGCTCCTTATACAGAGCAAAGTCATCCTCATCACCTTCCTTTATATCTTTTTGAGATGGAGAATAGAATTTTTGAGCACAGCACTCCAGATACAGGCATACCATGGATTTACAGTGCATGGTAGCATTCTGCTTTGTCTTCTGTTCCTGTTCTAGTAATTCCTAATGTTCTGTTTGGATCATTTTGGTTCTTTTTTGGCCACTAAGTGCTGAGCTAATATTTTTATTGAACTCTTTGTAGAACTCAAATCCTTATGTTGGTGATTTGCATCAAGCAAGAACACAGAACAGTTTTCTTTTAGCTGCTTTCTTTCCTACTGATATGTAGTTCACATTTTATCCCCTACTTCTCTTACTTGTTCCATCATCTCCTGGTCTTCCTAGCAGGCCTGCAGGACCAATTGGTCCAACTGACCCCAGATCACCAGCAGGACCTGGAAATCCAGGATCTCCTTGTGGACCTACACGGAATTATAAAAACATGTGAATTGAACACCTTATGCAATTGACATCTTAAATCTAAATTAAACTGCAACCAAAATTATAATTTGGAAACTACACAAAAATAAAATACAGTAACTTCTTTTGTCTCTATGAAACATTTTTAAAGTGTAACAATTTAATTTTAAGGTGGGAGGATTTGGTTATTTTTCTACGGATTCCTGCCCATTTCGTGGGCACAGTTTTAAATCTCTGTCACTCCTTAGTAGTATCTTTGTGC
>NW_009215899.1:25329-33164 GCF_000690835.1 Fulmarus glacialis | reverse complement strand
GCCGAGAGAACTGTTTGCCCAAAATAAATATATGTAGCATTTAAAATAAATGTGCATCTCATGTTATGCGCATTTGGCAGTGCACAAAGGGAGGTCATTTCAGGATCATCCTAGTTGAAATTATCCAAATTTTTAAAAGTATATTTTCAAAATTGCTATACTGAACAAATTTTAAAATTGCAATTACATAGTGATAAAGACAACGTGATTCAGATATAAAGGGCTTCATTAAATTGGAAAAACAAAATATTGGTAGTAGTTCTGTTCCCAAACAATTCTGCTAAAGGCCTCTTCCTGTGAAGAATGTATCCATTCACACATCATGCACATGATTAACTTCAAATGTTACTTGAGATATTAAGAACGGGGTTAAGTCTTTTGTTGCATGGGCTAGAAACACACAGAAGCCGATGGAAAACAAATTTAATTGATTTTTTGGATGAGGCCCCTATCTAATGGGGAGGTTCTGCTGAACTGGGGTTGTGTTGTAACTTACTTCTGTGTTCACGATCAGCATTTGCTGCACTAGAAATACAATTTATGAGAAGTTCTCTGTTAGAATGTTCTTACAATACAGGTTCCCCAAGTGTGAGATGCCAAAGCAAATCCCTTCCAGGCAGCAGGCTTGGCTGTTCCCCACTGCCTCCTGCTGTGAAATAAGACATTCCACACACCTTTTCACCAATTAGATGATAAAGATGGGGATAAAGGGAGCTGGGACATAAAAACCCAGCCTGAGGTTTAGGTAGGGAGGTAAATAAGATTGACAGGTATTCTGTTGGGAGTACTAGTTCCAGGATTTCACCCCTGCTATGCAATAGGAAGCTTAATTGTAGTCTAAAATTTGTGTGTTGTGACAATTCTGAAAATAGGAATTCTAAATTACAATGGGAAGCCCAGGTTTCTTATTTGCCATCCATTATCCAGCATGGGCTTCTTTTTCATAGCTTTTTCCTAAATATGCTTAGGTCCAATAACTAGGGATAGTCCTGCAGATCTAGCTGTGACTATGCATAAAGGTCTTTCAAGAGAACATTTAATCTGAAACTTGTATGTTTAACATGGTTCTAGTAAGATCAGTGAGACACAAACAAACACGGAATATGGCTACTAGGAAGATAATGTTTTAGGATCCTGTCCTCTGAATCCCTAGTGATCACTTTCAAACACCTTAGCAAAATAGGTCCTACACACTTTATACAGCAGTAAGACTAGTTAAAACTAGCTATAACCTTTTATAGGAAGCAGTAGAGTTCCAACAGCTCCAGGAGGACCTGGAGGCCCTTTTTCTCCTGGATCCCCCTGTAAGAGTCCAACAATAAATTTTACTGATAGATACAAATATGCAGTGTGCTAGCATGTAACTGAAAACTGCAACAATAGTGGGGTATGTAAGCATGTGACACACATCACCTGGGAAACTTGATTTTGACACTTCATAGCATTTAAAACCAGGCAACAAGATTTAAAATAATCATTATCTTTCAGGATACCAGTGACTAAACAGTAATATACCTATCACACATATCTATTTGACTCTTCAGAATGTATGTCTGCTGTATTTTATTTCATTCATGTATTGTAAAGACAAATCAATTACAGTAAATCAATACCCTATTTAACTGAGATGTTTTGATTTAACAACCAAGCTGTAATTATGTGCCTTAAAATTCTATAGCAGAATTTGGAAATTACTTCTATGATGACTTTAAAGAGGTTTCACAGTCTGACAGATATATTATCAATGGTAAGAGATACTCAAAGTTTTTGTAAGAAGTTTAAAACATCTGCATCAGGGAAACATAAAAGTGCCTACTAATGGCAAGGAAAATCACTTCTGCTTGGAGGATTTCTAAATTAGCTTGGATTTTGATATTTAGAATTGCAAGTGAAGTGGACTTTAGGGAAGTCTTTGATGTGGCAAATTGTATTAGACTTTTCGCTTTGTAGATTAGGAATCAACCCTGCTCTCTGCAGCAAATGGGAACTGAGAAAACAAGAATGTGAATGTGGGAACTGCGTAGTGAGGTTGCATTCCTGGGACTGGAGTTCAGGGCCTTTTAGGACACAGACAAGGAGAACTGGGACTGCAAAACTGGATACCCATTCTTACACAAGTGAAAACAAGGAGTCCATGCCTCTTTCTGGGCTTTTTTTTTAAGTTGATATCTCTACGATGTTTAAACAGTTCTGGAGCTGTCACTGACTGCTGTCCTCTTGACCTTTGGCCTTTTGGCTGGCCTTTTTCCTTTGACTGTCTCTTGCATAATGAAATAACATCATTGTGTTGTCTTTGGCTATTTTAAACAGGAATATAAATTTGTCTTCCCTAATGACGTAGAAGAGTCTTCTGTGTGGCAGGACAGAAAAAATAAACCTAGCATTTTTCCTCCTCTGATAAACTTACAAAGTATTTTGAGATTTAAAATTAATTTAATGATGATAAAAGTGTAAAAGATTTGTACAATAGATGGATATGGCCCAAGTCTTATATGACTTTCATGCTGATTTTAAAATGACACAACCAGAACACAAGAAAGAATTGAAGAGTCGTTGAGCCAACGTCAAAAATTTCAGTTCTTGGTATCTCCTTAAGTGACAAATTCCAGTGGTTGTCTCTGAAAATCTCTGTCTTTAGGCTGTTAGGTCTTATGACCCTCTCTGGATGGCAGCTTCGTACTTGCTGTGTTTCCACTGTTGGTACACTCCTGCATAGTGGCATATACATGTTTGGATTATTTTGTTGACTGATACTGTTTTCGTTTCCCATAAAAATTTCAGGAGACTTGACTTGCCAATGTTTTATTTAAAAAAAAAAAATGCCAAAAACGTCCAACAAAAGCGTATCTCTACTGTATTCTGTAACCTGTAGTCTTCTTAAAATTAAAGCTTATAATCACTTATCAGTTTTACTGATATCCCTATTAAGCATTAAACACTGCATTTGTTCTGTAAGTTTCTATAGCTTTATATAATGTCAATGGCCAAGAACATTTTGCACTTCCTGTACAGACCATTCATTATTTTAATGAGACTCATTCCATTAGTAGCAGAGACAAAAGGTCTCAGAGTGATTTCAACAGGACTCATATCCTCTTGTATGTGGTCTAAAATGGCCTTCTGTGTTTTTTGATATTTAACACAGAATAGTTAAGGTTAGAAGGGACCTCTGGAGATCATCCTGTCCAATCCCCCTGCTGAAGCAGGACCACCAAGAGCTGGTTGCCCAGGACCATGTCCAGACAGCTTTAGAATATCTGCAAGGATGGAGACCAGTGCTGAGTAGAGGGCAAGGATCACCTTCCTCAGCCTGCTGGCAGTACTTTTCCTAGTGCAGCCCAGGTTACCATTAGCTGCCTTTGCAGCAGGGGCATATTGCTGGCTCATGTTCAAGATCCACACAGTGTTGCCAATGTCCAGACCTAAGGATCAAAAGGTATGCCAACAATTCCTTGAAGTCCATTCTTCGCTTTAAGCAAAAGTTAACATTTTTTGAAGATTAAATCTACTTTGAATGCAACTGGTTTTTCCCTGACTCTGTGTCTCTCCCTTAAATCCGAATGTATCTTAGATTCTATTTGAACGTGTTTATTTCAGAAAAGCTACATGAGGATGGGTTATTCTCAAGAGGGGTTTTAATCATATTCTAGTTCCTCCGGTTTATGTGATTTTTAGCAGATCATAAACAACACCTGGTGAGGCCAGATGAACAGTTGATGCAGACTAGATAGATCTGCACTTTTCAGGAATGATCAGATTTATCCAGCTGTTTCTCAAGCACAACTACAGCATCTGTGCAATCATTCTGAATTTTGCATATCTGTATGAGTTAACCTGATTTTTTTTTTTAAGTTGTGTCTATACTTGATTCGTTTTCTTGTGTTCCATGCATTAGCAATTGGAATTTCATCTTTCCGAATCATTACTGCAGGCATTCAAACTTTTGCCTAGTATAATCTACCCACAATTAATTATTCTTTGCTTACTGTTCGTGGTGTTCGTAGTGTTAACTGATGGCTTCTCAGGCTCTGGGCTAATCAATGGAGACTGAAGAATGCACTGTTCTGTCTACACAATGTCTTGTGTCAAGTTTATTAATTATGCCCCCAACTAAAACAATATGCACATCAGGGTGAGTACTTTTTAACAATACAACACTTAATGTTTGATTCTAGTTTTGGGGAGTAATGGACTGTAATGATCTTTCTGTTACTAAATAAGACGTGATGTTTCTGTCTAATTAGTATCTGAATGATCCCACATTGTTGTGAAGCTGCTAATGGGCAAATGGCAGAAAAATGAACATCCATGGACAATTTTTTTTTCCGAAGTATGACTACATAAATGAAATCTTGGATGAAGAGGTTGATCTAGCACTCTCCTGGCAGTCCTAGCTTTGAAACAAGTAAGCCTGTGACCAAAACAGATGTTTTTATTGTACTTTTACTTCTTTACTCCATGTGCTTGTCATTTCTCATTTGTAAACCTGCTTGTTGGAAACCTGTTTGTTGCTTTTTATTTGTCTGCTTTCAACTGTGTCTTCAGCAGTATACTACTTACAGCAAGTTTGGACCAGCCACAGTTTATTTCCTTTTGTCATCACAGATTCTGTAGAGCGTGTTCCAATCTTAACCTTCAATTTATAACAGAGGTGATTCTTGCTAAAATCTCTTGAGTGTCATTCCTCTGATTTCACAGGTGCAACTAATTGTGCTTTAAGGAGAGTTACTGTTTCATGTGCAGCTTTACAAAAAGATTATTTCAGAGGGAAATAAGCACTTGTGACTTTTGTATTTCAGAATATTTAGAGCCAAGTTCATTAGTGTCACAAGTTCTGCAGTATTGTTTTTGTACTCTGTGCTGTAGTAAAACTTTGATGATGAGCTTTTTCAACTCTGCTCTCTCTACTGATGATCCTGTCACCCACATTCTTCGCTGCAGTATTTCACTCCTCCTACTTACTCATACACTGCTGACCACTTGTACCCTATCCCAGTGACTCCCTAGACCTTCCCCCTGGCTAGATTCACTGCTGCTTTGCTCCTTCTAGAGTAGCATCCAGAACTGGTTTTTCATTCTGAATGTGCTTCAGCATTGTAGATTCCATAGAAAATATAACAGTTTCCCTTCATTCAAGTTTTTGTTGTTAGTCAGAATTACAATACAATCATTGGTTCTGCAGCCTGAAGAAGAGAATTCCATGAATTTGTATTCTGAAATATTGCTAGTCTGGCATCTGGGTCTTCTGAAATGATATTAAGCATCTCTTCCATGCTTTTCAGATTAATATTCTCCTCTTTTACTGCTTAGCTCCCCGGATGTGACACCTACACTTCTAACCCCTACTGGAAAGCAGCATGTATTCTAAAATAAACAAAAATGGCTAGCATCGTCTAAGTGAGTAAAAGCAGGAAATGTTTAATCAAAGCCGGTGTGAAAGAGTCCGATTTCCATTCTGGTAACCATCTTGGAAAAGCTGCTTATGTGAACAGGTTGAACACATGCAAAGAGACTTTGGCAAGTCATGCAAACAAGCCCATCTGAACCAAATTTTGCCACCTCATTTGGTGTCAATTATCACACTAGTTAATGGCCTAAAGTTTATAGGATCATACTGTTACCGAAATAGCAGGTTCCTTTACCTAGCATACGTCTCTGGGAAATGCAGCTCAGCCATGAGAGTAACTTGCAGAGTACTAGAATTCGTGGATTAGATAGCTATACTGGTATAGTTAAAGGTAACTATTGGCAATTGGGATTAACCAATTCCTATGGTATGCAAAATGGAATTCCCACTCTCATATGCACTTTTTGTTTACTTACATCATTATTTACTACCGCTGTGTTGAGTAACTATGACTACCATGACAACAGTAAATCTTAAAAGTAATTGTGACTGTAGAACAGGAAATAGTCTGATAAACAGGTACATTTGGAAGGAATCATTAGCATTTATATAGGGGAGTGTGTGTGTATATAGGGGAGTGTGTGTGTGTGCGCATGCGCGCGCGCATGTATGTTTGGTGGCTTTCTTACCTCTATGCCTGGATAGCCAGGTTGTCCAGGAAAACCAGCAAATCCTGTTTCCCCCTGGAAAGGATCACATGAATATAATTTGATTAATCTGTTAAGACATTAATATAAGTAATTGAACAAAAACCAGTAAGGCAGTCACACAATACTGTCATGTTATAATAGCATCTGCACTTTGTTTCAGAAAATTCACTGGGTTTGTAGAAGAGATGATACGTTTCACAGAATCTCTTCTGTTAAAAAAAAAAAACCTTGCATGTATCACCAGGTTATTTAGATAGTGGTCAGCAAGTTCAGCATAGCTGGGGCACAGAACTAGCTGGAATACGTACCAGCAGACCTTAATAGACTGTCTGCTTAATACAGCTGAAATTGGTTTGCTGCCTGCTGAATGATCCTCTTAAACTACTATTGCATGGAAAGCAGCTACATATCAGCTCCTCCTCTCCTTTTATGATCTACTAATATGCTCATCGATCCAGTATTCAAACTCTAGGTAGGCAGTGGTAAAAAACACAGTAAAAAGTAATTCTGCAGATGAAACAGTCATCTGGAACATAACTCTAGATGCAAGTATCTGTACGTTAATGTGATTTATGAATAACATGATCATTACCTTAACTAGATTTGAAAATGAACTGGAGAGAGGAGATAGGAAAAAGGACAAGATGTAGATCTATATACCTACATCTGTTTTTCTTTATTCCAGTAAGATGTTGTAAGTTCATAACTAACATTTAGCCGACTTAACAGCAAAACTGGAATTTCTTGAGCCAGAAAGCTAAACAAAACATGCATATAACACAAAATTACAAAACCAATGTCACTGTGGCAACCAAAGTTACCATGCTGTGTAACTTTTCTATCATGCTATATGCATGTCCCACTGGCTTTTCCTCCTGCTTGCAACTTCAGATCCCATCAGCCAATTTCAGCCAAATTTCAGAGAGTGGCAGAAATTCAGACACAAACAGTTCATACAACTTCTGTGGCAACAGGTAGCAGGAAAGAAAGGAAGGAATGCAATGCGAGCTATCCAGTATGCGGAAATTCGAAATCCGCACAAGTCCACAGAAAACCAAATCTCACTGATCCCACTGTTCACGGTGCTGCTTATACTTTATGTTCTTACCTTCATTCCAGGAAAACCTGCACGTCCATAAGAACCAGGATTACCCTGATAAAAGCAAGTAGAATGTGAGCTAAAACAGTAACATCTTATTCAAAATTACACCTATTCAGAATAGCTAAGCAGTTAATGTTCCTTAGATAATTATTACTTGGGATATTTCCCAAAAATTTTGCAAAGTTTTTGCAAATACTTTATATGAAAGATGGGCATGAATTTGAACTATAGGCCAAACCAGACAAAATTCACTTAATTTTTTTATCATATTGCACAAAGCACAGTAGTGGACATGTTGCTCCATATGAGCACTGTTATGCAAATCAAGCACAAGCTGCTGTAAAAAATTGCCATCGGCAGGTATGGAATACATTAAAATTACTATGTTAGTACTGTGCTACTCCAGAGAAGATTTGTGCAGCTCTAAATATTTAGAGGATAACCCTACAGATTTACTTTCTTTTCAAGGACAGAAAGTCTGTATGAGCTTATGTTTATGTCTGAGACAGGGTGAGTCCCAGGGCAGGACTCTGAAGTATTCTATACAGAAAGTATGATAGATTAGTTTAAAAAATCCGTAAAATCTTCCTTGGAAATGCAAACTTAATCTGCCAAGTATATTATGAACCTAATTATAGTGAATTTGTGAAGTAATTTATTCTGCAACTTCCTTACC
>NW_009215899.1:0-25310 GCF_000690835.1 Fulmarus glacialis | reverse complement strand
AGGAATGCCTTTTTCACCCTTTTCTCCTCTCCCAAGTATACCCTGCAACATTCAAAATACTTTGTTTAAACAAGATGCTCACTGAAGTTTGCCATAAATTTTATTTTTTGTGCATGTTTATTAAGTTGTGTGTATATTAGGTTAATGGTTCTTGTTTCACTTGCTAGGCTCAATCACTGGGCCTTATTTCATACAGCACTTCTAGCAGTGCCTACATAGCTTCAGTTATTCAGCGAACCTGCTATGGTCTCTTCTCCAAGCTTAATGTGCTTTCAGCAGTTTAAATTTTTTTTTTTTTTTTTTCCTAAAGCTCTGGGCATGTTTTGGGCTACATCAGTCAATTTCTCAATTTCTCAGTTCCTGCTTATAACTAGCAAGTGTACTATTATTTACACGGACAGCTAGTACTGGAGCAAGCATATGAAGCCCATCTTTTTCAAAGTAAATCTGATACAAGAAGATCAGTTTTGTCTCCTTTTCCAGTGCTAAGTAACAGTGGTCTTTTTATGATGGAAAATGAATTTCTGAAAAAGTGCTAGACTTAGAACTCAGAAATGCAATGTTCAGGCTTCTCGTTTCTTCTTTTCTGCCTATAAATCTAAATAAGTTTTTAACATAAATTAGAGACTCATTCTTTTGTCCTCAATTATCTTCTGTTTTTCTGAGATCTGGTAGTTTGCTGCCTGTTGATTTTCCTCCTCCAAATCTATCAGCAATAAAGACTCCAGAATCTTTTTTGTGGTTGCTTCTGCTCAGCATCCAGGAACTCCTTACTGGCACACTAATGTTTACATTAATTATGCTGACAGAAAGAAAAGAAAAGCAATAGATAGCAAACAGCAACTCTTTCTCCAAACAGGTGGCTCTGCCTTCTCTACTCTTGAGGATACCCATAATGTGAAGTTAAAAGTTTTTCCCTAACGTACTTAGGGAAATACACATCAAGCCCCATTGAGAACACATACAAATCTTCTCTATTTCTCTTCTTGAGAAAAAATAATCTGTGCTTCTATTTTTTTCACAGTCCCAATCTATTATGTGTCAATAGCCCAACTGGAAACAACACTGACCTTTCGCTACCAGGCAACATTCAATAGGTACATATAAAACAGACTCAGGTTCTCCCAAGGCTTTTGAAATATTTTTGCTTTCACACTGATTTGGGTGGTGATTAAATTTCACAGCACAAATGCTGTTATTTCTTTCATCACCTTGTGCTTTAAAAGATTAACTTAATAACCACAGAAGGACTTTGCCAGCACCATGAATAAAAAAAGAAATCATCACATTACTTACTTTGGGTCCACGTGGCCCTCTGTATCCTGTTATCCCAGGTAGTCCTTTTTGGCCCTACGTATACAAGGGAAGTTTTTGTGTATATTAATACACAGGACATGCCTATGTGCTGTTTAACTTTACAACTGTTAAATAGTATTTTCTTAAGCACTGCGCCTGTTTCTCTAGGTGTACTAGGCAGAAGAAGACAAGAAAAACAATTATGTACTGATTTTTATTTCTGTTAACACTGTCAAACCAGCATAATGACTGTGGAGTGGGATAGATGTATCTTTTCCCTTGCAGGGACCTGCTAATTGGGGCTTTGTTCCTGCAAACATGCATGACGGTAGTTCTTTTTTGTTTGCTGCTCTATTTAGTTTGATGCAAGGATTCACATGCATAGATCTACACTTTTGTGCATAGCCCCAGTCTGAATGGGATGCGTGGCTGCCTACATGGTCATGATCATTATCGTGTGTTGCACAGCAGCATATGTCACACTTCGCAGTAACATGGGGTGTTTATGAAAGTTCTTTTGGTCCTTTCCCTCTTCCTTGTACACATGTACATAGCCAACATTTGCATAATCAAAGCCTAAGATCCAATATGTGAAATCTGTCAGTTCCCTGAGTTGAGGCTGCAAGGGCTGGCAATGCCAAATTCACCTTTTTATTTGTGTATTCGAGCAAATCAGACTTGAGGACGTAGAGACTCCAATATAAGGCTCCGTAATGCAATTTTTGTAACTCTGTTCTTTTTAACAAACATTCTAATGTTTTAAGGTACACAACTGTGGCTACAGTAGGCGTGATATTGAAGAAGTACAGTAAATAACAGGAACTTGCATTAAAAATAGACAACAAAATCACACCTAATTTTCCTATTCAAAGAGCACCCTAGAAGGGTTAGGGTTGATAGTTTAAAACATTACATTGGAGAAATCTCAAAGAGAATAATTGCCAAAGATCTGAAAAATAAAAATGTTAGTGAAGAGCCACAAAAGAGATTCAACACCAGAGTAACCAACTTTACCTGAGATGCCTGAAGTATGATTTGCTAATGACAAAAAGTGAAGAAAACCAAAGCAAGGGCAGTATCTCCTTTCTGCATCAAGACAGTCTTCCCTCAATGACATGAGCTAAAGTACACATGGGCTCTCATCTGAAAGCCTGTAGGAAGGGTGCTGAACAACAAGATTTCTGCTGAAGCTGATGGTTTATTACAGAAAGAAAGATTTGTCCTATGCCGTCCTTGCAAAAATTACATCACGGGATTGTACTTGCCAAGTTGAGCACAGTTAAATATGAAGACAAATTAACACCTTTTCTCCTTTGAACAGCTGAGCTCCAGGAGGACCAACTAACAGTGGTGACCCAGGTGGCCCGGGAAGTCCAACATCACCCTGTGGAAGTCAACGGAACAGCAGAGAGACATTCTGTTCCATGCAACGTTTCAGTGAGACTTAGCATGTTTTCCTGTTGTACTACAGCACTACATATTTTTGTACTCATTGAACATGTACTTGTACTAATACCCATAGATAAATAAAGGTTTGTACCGAGATCTGTAAGCCTCTCTACCGTCTTCCCAGATGAGCAAGGTTGATGATCTTAATCCCCCTCCTATTCTCCTCAGTCATTAAAAATAATGTTATGGCTAAGCAAAAGAATGAGAACTCTGTACTCATGGCTCCTGCTCCAAGTCTGCTTGGAGATGGTTACAGGATTGTCAAATCTCTTGTGTATACATACAGTCTCTCATGTTCCAGACCAAAGCCTTTGAGCACAAGGCTTTGTGAATGTAAAGATGAAATTATTGATTTGCTATGGAAAGTTGTGCATGTTAGAAACTTACACGAATTCTAAGAAGTGACTGGACAAATCATAGAAGAAAAATCAAATATTCCACATTGGTTCTGTAAGTCCTGAGTACACTAATAGGTGGAGACTGGGAAAGGAACTATCATTATGTGCTTGTCCTTTTCTTACACCCTTTCCTTGGCATGTGTTGCTGGACATACCAAGAGATGAGATTCAGTGACTGATCTGGTACAGCCGCTGTTATTGCAGAGTACTGTTGTGATTATTTAGGTAGTGTCTGTACAGAAAGTAATTGTTATGTAAATGCTAACTAACATATTGATTGTTGCTTTTCAAAACCTCCAGAATACGCTTGATTCCTGTATGCAGCTCACTGAAGTAATCACTTCTGCATGGAATTAATTCAGTAACTTATATTACTTCTCCTTCCTTCTAACACGATTAGTGGGAGCACACAGACACAAATGAATGGGTTCCAGGGAACCCAACAAGACTCTATTATAGTTCTAATTCTACAGCAATAATATATTTAATAATATTTGATTTCTTTAATAATATTTGTTTTCTTACCAGCTCCCCCTTTTGTCCTTCCACTCCAATACCTGGATTTCCCTAATTGACAAAAAATGTGCACAGTTTGAAGATAATCAGAAAATGCTGACATTAGAATTTAATCAAGTAACTCCTTTGAAAAACTTGGTAACAAATAACCATAAGGGACATTTCAAATATTTGTATAAATTAATCTACTATTTCACTAACAACTTCAGGAAAAGTCATTGCCTACCTGTTCACCTGGCAAACCAGGGTAACCTGGAATACCCTTTAAAAGAGAATGAAGACAAGTTAGTATGTCTGGTTTAGAGACAGCTTTGCTTTGAAAATTACCTCCTCTTGCCAGTAGCACCTAGAGGCAGAATTTCCTCTTGGGATGTACCTATCCCAAAGTGCAATTTACTTCATCTGGTCACTGCTTTCAAGAGGGCTGAACTCTGGCTTCCCACTTTCCTGTCTCCCACAAGGTGGCCTTGGGGAAAGGGAATAAGGAGAGAGCACTAGCAGCATTCCTCCATGACCACAGACTGCCAGGATGAAACATGTTTGCGCAGGCATGGGAAGGAACAACATATGCTCCAATTCCTGAACTTCCAAACTCATAAGGTAAGGCAAAAATCTCTCTTTTTATCATCTGCCTCAAAAATTATTTCCAGGCTTTGATTCATATTAAGGCAAGTTCTAAAATTGGTAGACCAGAATTTATGCATATCCTGAAAATGCAAGGCTGTATAACTGTGGTGATCTTACAGGCAAGCCTGGTTGGCCTGGGTATCCAGATGGGCCCGTTGTACCTCTTGACCCTCTAGGTCCCTGGAAAAGATGGCAAAAGGTCTGTTTGTGAAAACACCAAGAGCTTACCCTTTTCTACACAAAACTAGTCCCTCCAAAATGCCTGCATCTCTTGGGCTCAGTCTGCTGGCCACTGCATTCCACCCATGGCCTGAAGCTTATACCATGCCTGTCACTAGAGCAGCTCAGCACTAGTTTCTGGGTAATACTGTACAGATACTGGACAATGCACAGTTATATGTTATTAATGGATTGTAAGAATACTTTGTCGGTATTTGTGCTACAGTGTGGGCACTTGATACAGTGAATACTTTTTTGAAGGGCGTAAGAAGAGGAAGCCAAAGCCATTAAGAGTGTAAGTCAGCAACAAAATTAAACTCTCTTCTTCTCACATGTTTTTATGGCCAAAATATGGTAGCGTGCTACATGTTCTTAGGAGATCCACCAGATACTGTGAAGAAGGTGTCACATCTCTACACATCTTGAATTTCACAGAGAAAATATTCTGCAAACTGTGAGTACCAGGGCGACAACTGCTCAATCCACAGCTAAAGTAGATAGGTATGGTCTGTTTCTGCTCCTTTTGAGCCAGCATGAACTGGTCATGGGGGCAGACTACAGGGACTCGATGTTTGTTAGAGTTTACTCTGGAATTTTGCTATTTAAGGCAGGCAGGGAGAAACCCCAATATTTCTTTACTGTACTAAGAAGGAAAATTTGAAAGATCTTCAAGACAAAAAGCATGTATAAACCCAATGACTGTACTTACAGGCATGCCAGGGGGTCCAGGATCACCTCTGTCTCCCTGTAATGACAAGCATTTAGCAAACGAATCATTACAAGCTTTGTTATGAGTATTTTCTAACTTTATAGCTATTAAGATCACAAGCTATCTGTTCCAGTTGTATATTTGCTTTTAATCTTTTTTTGCACAAAGCTTTATTAAACAGTGAGGAGTTACGAGAACAATTACATTTGCCATACATGTTTTCCTACAAGATATGATTTTTTCACAATCAGATACTTACTGGAGGTCCTCTTCCAAAATATGAAACATACACTGAATTTCCTTTTTCTCCTTTTTGCCCTGCATTTCCCTTTAAAGAAAAAAAGTCTTTTAAAACATGATCCACTTACTGATATCCTACATTTCTACGGAGACTGAATGATAATTTCTCAGGCTGTGCTTTTCTGGTGCCCATACATCACTAAGTAATCCACTAGAATGACCATCACTGCATGAGCATTTTGCAGTTCTTTTCTTTAACAAGACCCTTAAAAGTAAAATTGTCTTCTGTACAGTTAAGCAAAACAGCTCCTCGCAGCTTCTGGACTCCTGCTCTGTTAGATGCTCCTTAGCTCTTGGGTATTTCAATATTCTACAATCTTCAGAAATCTTGCCTTTAGTATCAAGTATATCAATATGCCTACGTTTTCTTCCAGTAACTCAGTGGCTTTAAGTATTAGCACTCTGCCTTCTCCAAAAGTTCATGCTGTGATTTCGAAGAATCTAGTGTGATTCTGCATGCAGTTAAAAAGCTGAAAGTATGGACTGTGTTACAAGCATAATCTTCAACATTTCCATCTATTAGAAAATATGTCTCACAGTCTATAAAAAAAAAAAAATCTGATGCCTAAAGGCCCTGTTTTTTTAAAAACTAAGTTACCATGGTACTTGCTGTGGAGTCCGTTATAAAACTTTGCAATCTTAGCACCCTCAAAAACCTCAATCTGACTTAGCAGGAACAGATGATTGCTTTTGCAAAATTTAATTGTAATGCTCGATTGACTGTTAAGAGCATGACATGTACATATCTGAAGAACAGATATTAAGACATTATTTCTGAAGTTTTCTCATTTAAAATCCAAATGCACTGGATATAATTTAACTAAGTTAACCACTTAACTACTGTATCCAATAAAATGGGATAGTTTTTCATAGAATTTAACCACTTTAAAACTGTACTGGTTTCCTGATATTATACACTGGCTGCTGAAATTGCGAAGTCAGAATGAAACAGGGAAAGTACTTATTCCTGGAATGGTACAATAAAAAGAAGAGTTACAGCTGTCTGCAGCTGGATATAGCTACAGTAGACTGGATGCAGATTACAGGTCAAACAACAGCTGCTAGGGAACACATTAAATACATCAAAAGTTATATTTGTCTTTGGTTATTTTACATGTGATCTCTTGTGTAATAAAACATATTTATTAGATTCAGTTTGTTACCTTCTACATGACTTAGGTAAGGGCTTACAAATAGAAACTACTTTCTTTTCCAATTTATTGGTGAGGTAAATGATTCTACAACGTAAGAGAAGTAAAGCTGCTGAATATGTACATAGTGTTAAATAAAATTATATGGGACAACGTTATAAGTAAGAATAACATAAAAACATTAGCTGTAATACATAGTCAAGTTGGTACTTGGTGCAACAAATTGATTTAAAAATAGGCAATCTGCATAGAGAGGTTGGAATAGCATTCTTGTACACAAGCAAATATGGTTACTATGTCTTGTTTTTCTGGGTAGCTAAATTAATTTGCACTGGAATTTTAGTGTGCATATCCAAGGCTACATGCCTATTGTCTCCCATTCTTTGTAGGTTGCAAATACGTTTCTAGGCCTGCCAAAGAGCATGCTCCTGGAATTGGGAGGATTTATGCTGTAATTTGTCCCATGTCTCATTTTTTCTCTATGTTATTTGGCTAATTATAAAAGGCAAAACTCTATTTTGAAAGCCATAATAAGTAAGAAAATACAGGTAAAATTAGAGTTTGAGCAGAAGTCATTTTACCATCTGGAGGGTTAATGGGTAACTTTGAGAGGTATAACAAATGAGGTTATTATCAAGTTTTTTATCAGGCTGTGTATTTCATAGCATTTATTACAGGTCCAAGACTGAAATTGTATGTTTTTTCTAATTGCTGTATTTTTTATAACATCTTTTCATTTGGGCACCCACTGCACGTTTTTTGATTCCCTGTAGCTGAATCAGCATCTTATTTAGCTCCTACTAAACATATTTGACTTTTCATGTAAATTGCAGTTGTTTTTATTGTTTTATTTAGAAAATTTCAGGAAAGCTCTTAGACCAACTAATCAGCTATTAATCATTCAGAACTAAAACTTGTTTCCATGAAAAGTCAAAGACTAGGGACTAGATCTGTTCAGCAAAATTTCTTTGGAGCTACAGTAATTCATATCCCTTACTGACATGAATCTGTGTTTTATCTTCATTAGAAGAGCATTGCTAACACAACTATTTAAACAATTTTAAAATGCCTTCCATTTTAACAGCAAAACTAAACAATATTAAAGTGCTAATTTTAAACATTTTAACTAAAATGATCTCTATGTATACAGATAAACACCGAGCCAAGATTAAGTGTGCACAGAGCAGTTATGAATAGGTATGTGTAAAAAGTGGCACATGAAACTCTAAGAGCATGATTTTGGAAGAGATCTACTAATACACTTGTGTGATCAACCACTAAAAATCTTCAAGTGTTACAGGACTTAGATTTGTTGAAGCTTCCACTTATTGCTAATTCATCTCAGGTATGTCCTTACTATTAAGGCTTTTAAGAAATTTCAGGTATTGATAAATGGTATGATGGTTTCAAGCTACTCCTTCTCAGTTGTACTTCCATGAAATGGTACTAGCTTTGGTGTGGTTACGTACTGGAGAAACAAAACAGAATTTAACTCTCAAGGTAGTCATATATACTTTAAGGATATAGAAACTTATTTCACATTCAAGATTAAACTTAATCTGTTAAGGCATCAAGTGTCCTTCACTCCCATTAACCTTAGTAAGAATGCCTGGAAATTCATTGTGGAGTGTAAAGCTAGTGCCATAGTCTAAAACTCCTTTCATTTTAAGAGCTGTTAGCTTGGGGGGGAAATGTACCCATACAGTAGGAATGCCTTTCACATACATAAGGACCTCTTGGTCCAATATAACCATTTTCGCCTGGAAATCCTGGATCTCCTCTTGAGCCATTGCAGCCATCTAAACCACGTTTGCCCCTGGGTCCTTCACTTCCTGGTAATCCCTGAAAGACAGTTTAATATTTATTAGAGATACACCATGATAAATTGGGAATTACTTTTTAAATTAACAGCACATCTCATAGTGGTCCCAGCTTCATACTCTTTGCATTAGGAATGTTTTCTTTTGTGATCAATAGAATTTTTTTCAAGTATAACAAATGATATAAATATTTTATATCTTGTTCTTTGATGCATAGCAAATATAACAGGGACAACACTGGTTAAGAGGGCCAGACTGAGCTCTCACTTCAGTCAAAAAGTAATGTGCTATCTTCTCAGAGAAAGCTCTAGCACTCCAACTATAATCTTTCTTGTGGCTGTAAAGAAAAGCTGAAGAAATACACAAAAGTCATCTCAAGCAGCCTAGTATTTTTTAATTGATAGGATAAAACAAGGAAAAACAGGACACAGCTTGACTCAAGCATACAGTAATCGCAGAGATTATGACTATACATTCAAGAATTGAGGAAGTGATTTTCTAACCTAGCAAGAACTAACCAATGTCCAGATAGGGGATAGTTCTACTGCAAATTAGACATTAGGCAATAGAAACAGTGAGATTTCCCTTGGAATGATCTTTCCATAGGAGGAAAAATTATTTTCACAGAATTAAATATTTTTGTAAGGAACAAACAGTAATTTTGACCGCCGATTTTTTTTTTTGGAGGGTTCTGAAAAATCATCAGGAACGTATCCTGGCTCTTTGCCTGAAATATTTTTGTCAGTTTTACCTCCTTCCTATCTTTAAGGTTCTTCATCCCAATTTGTGGATGCTGTTTTTTAATTAACATTTTTCATAGAAAGAATATACATTCTTGGGAGTGCTTCTTTTTTGTGCTAAATTTTGGCCTTGTGACCTCTACATTATACAGACATTCTGGCAACAGTCCCATTGTCAAGTGTGGACAGCTGACAAGCAGATGCTAAGGCACCCCCTCAGTTTCTGGTTCTGTTTTCACTTTCAAAATCCCACATTTTAACTTTGTTTCATCCATATGAAACTAATAACAGCATAGGAATTCAGTTCTAATAAACTATTTTTCAGGTACTGTATCTAAGAGATATCATCTTTCTTTTACGACACTCATTTCCACACTGAAGAAGACATTCAGAAAAATATATAATCACATGCTTATAAAGATATATTTAGGACCCACTTTCCTTCTTCAGTCCCTATTTAGGTTAAAATTACTGGACTTAGTGGTTGCTTTTTTTTCCTGCAAAAGGACTACAAGCAAAAATCAGAATATTTGAACAGAAACCAGTACATCATTTGAGATACTTTCAGAGATGTTAAAAATGCAGCAAGCAGACTATAGCCTGCTGTAGAGCCTGAGGAAAATAAACTCATTGTTTTTAATCCTAGCACTGACACATGCTGCATGGACATGGGCTAGTCTCCACCTTCACTGCCCCACTCCTGCATGAAAATCATGTACTTACCTCATTGGGATTTTGTGGAATTTGTTATCAATAATAAACACAGTTGAAGTTAACCTGGCTATTCCACATTTTTGCAAAACATGTAAGTCTGTAGATGACATGATATCAATAGGTATAAAGCCAAACAATTTATTGAGTGTATTACTCTATTAGAGGACTCGCTATGACTTTATAGAAACTGTAATTTTTATAAAGCAATATTCATGCAATACGTACAGGAACACCATCTAAACCAGGAAATCCTGGGACTCCAGTTGGGCCCTAAAAACAGGTGACATGAAAAAACAAAGTTGCTGAGGTCATTAACTCTCAAAAAGAATGAAAAACAAGAATATGTGATACTATGTAGCAAGAAACAAGAATCAGTCTTGTTTGAAATATGAATGAAAAGCCGTAATTGTCAGAAATAAATAACTGAAAAAAGTTATATGGGCTTGGCAGGAGACTAGTGCCAATAGCTACCCATGTAACAGATGGTACAGTACAGGACAAATGTCTAACTCTCATATTCATTCTCCAAAGATTATAAAATGACAGAAAAGAGGAAGTTGCCTATAACTTACAAAATAATTCTGTATGTAATTTCACAACCCTACTCCTGTTTTGATAACATCAGCAGCACAATTTCTATTTACAGCACTTACATTTCAGGTGTGCTAGATACTGACATTAGTGATTTCAGTCATCCACCGAGATCAGTGGAATTAGACCATTAAAACTAATATAAAGTACCAAGAGCCAAGCACAGGGATTGTACAGCTATGAAAGATATGGACCTGAACTGCAATTTATATTCCATAAGTGGTAATAAAATTCTGTGTAGTGTACAGCACTTTTAAAGGCACCATATTCCTCCCTCCAGCTCCACATTCCTCCCACAGCCCTTTTCGAGGTTAAGGAGGATGACATGGTATATAACAATCAGAGACTGGGTCTGTTTCATTTTATTTTGTCTTCTGAAAATTGTACTTTTGCAATCCACAGCAAAAATCCCCTGAAACATTTTTTCAAGAAAGCTGTAATTAAATTCAGTGAGAATTTTGTGTGAGCAAGAGTATAGTTTGGCAAAGGCTTTTTGATCATTCAGGTTCTGTTTCCCTTGCCAATATTTAACATTACGTACTGTATACACCTAAAAGAGCTGTCTATGGTGTTTCCTACCTTATCACCTTTTTCTCCAGCTGGCCCAGGCTGCCCATTCTCACCTCTCTGTCCTTTTTCCCCTGGCAGACCAGCTGGTCCTGTAGATCCCAAGGACCCAATTGGACCTTGAGCTCCCAGCTCACCAGGCTGACCCTGAAAAAAGAAGTGAATGACTACTGCTGTACACCTCGCAGCAGGAAGCATTTTGGAGATGACTGTATGGATAAAACAAGGCTTACAATGTATTCATACTCATGATTCAAAATAGCTTGCTGTACAGCCTGTAGATCTGTTCCACGCATTACATGCTACAGGAACACGACCTTCAAATTTAACAACTTGCTCAAGGTGATAATTTCTTTTCACCTTCGTCAGGTCTCCAGTACCACCCCTCTGAGATGCCTGGGATAAATTGCAAGTCTTCCTGGCTCTACCAATGTAAGTATCACCTTCTGCACACGTAAGACTCCACTGAGCATCGTATTTTTGCCACCAGAGAAGTGATGGCTTATTTTAGACAAAGAGAATTTGTACATAATTAGAACACATTGAGAGAGTTCTCTCTTTCTTTTAAGTCACACTATATGCTAATTATCTTAAATTTTTCTAGCTTACATATTTTCCATCATCACCCGCAGATTTTAATGGCTTATTTAAAAGTTGTGAAGTTTCCTGCAGAAAAAAATGATAGTTATTAGCCAACATATTTACAGAAAGTATCAATTTTAATAGATTGTGTTAAAATGGTTTTTGGAGGTTGCAGAGTGTCATTTATCTATAAATAGCTCTAAATTGAGTATCTGTATCTACAGTGTCATACAGACCATCTCCATGGATTTCTGCTAACTTTTACTTCTCCTGAACTAAAAATACTTTCCATGCCAACTGGATTTTTCAGTCTATAGCATTGGTGTGGAGTTGTTTTGGATTTGTTGCAGATTTTTCTGTGCTGCTAAACAACTACTAAATAATAGATTCAAAGCGCTGAATAAAGCAAGCTTTCTAATCAGACTTCACATGTGAGCTGTCTACACTTTCACCCTACAAAATCTATGTATTTATAGGTCTTTATTTCTCTTACTCATCTTTTTCATTCTGTATCATTATCTTTGCCTAGCTATAACTAGTTTTGTTTCCCAACTGAAGAGTGTTTTGCTTTCTTTTCAGAATTCATCAATCAATTATACCACATTACTAAAAAAGAGAGCAAAATGGAGCCCTATGCATTCCCGAGAAAAGCGTATGGCTCTAAGACCACTTGAGGGCAGTAAAGGATATTTCACTACAACCTCCGTTCACAGAAATAACAGACTATACGCTTATTTCTATGAATGGATTGAAGGAAAACAAAATGACAGAAATCAAAGGTGATTGTAAGCAGATATGTTAGCTTCAGGAGTCAAATTATGTTGAAGCAACAGAACTGAATTGCTTGCTTCTCAGTGTAAACATTTCAACAGACTGAATCTGTCCAAACAAAATCTTATCTTGTGAATTGTAAACAGGGACCTAAACCTCTTTTTATTTATTCTCTATTTGCCTTTTAAAATATGTCAATAAAATCAGTGTGATTTGACAGTTGGACATGAAGTGAAGAAATGTATGGTATGCATCATCCAATCAAATCAGCAAAGAAACAGAGTAATGAGAAGGTAACTTTCTACATGCTTGGAACAGGAACATACCATAGGCTTATGCTGTACCGGAAGCAGGACTGTATCACCACCGGCCCTGAAGCTCTGAACAGGAATTTAGTCCAGAGGCTGGGAAAATAAGTCCTACACTTACAAATAAGGACTACCTGAAAAAGTATCCTCATACAACTCATGTTCCATTTGTCTTTACTAGCTCCTCCCACTTAAACCTTGATCCTGCTTCCAGTGAAGTCACTGGCAAAAATTCCAGGGCAGAATCAGCATGTCTTCAGCAACAGTTACAATTTTCTTTATACCATAATTCGAGCAGTGTAAAATATTATGCAAATTAAGGGCTACTAGTATTAAAATCTGCTGCTTCTGCATCCTTGTTAACAATGAATGGACAGTCAGGATTCTGGTTGTTTAATTTGAGTATTTGCTTGCATGAACAATTGCAGCCTCTCTATTGGCAGTGCCTTGCACATCCTCTGTTGTAAAACTGAATTTATTCATTGAAGTACTCTTAAAGCAGCTATTACACCCTTTAAATACTTGATAAAAAAAAAAGACTGGACAACCATTTTCATTAAAGCATAATTCTGAGTATAAGAAAAGTGAAATAAATGAGACTAATAATATAGTAAAATACAACTGTTTGAACCATTCACTCTACGGAAAGCGGTAAGTTTTTTTTAGTACACTGAACTAGCTGTTACCATGCAAAAAGCAACATTCATCAGCAGGTAAAAAAACACATAAGATATTTCTCACTAATGCTCTAATGCCTTTGTCTTAACAATGCATTTTGTTGACAACAAGTTTCTGCAGCAACTTTAATAGTTTTAATTTATAGTGTATATGCTCTGCATTCAAGAGTTGAAAAAGAAAATTTTTAAATCATGTTATATCCTTTGGACAGTTGAAGAAACATGATTTTGATAGTACTCAGAAAAAAGCTGAGACACAGTATGAATTCTGTGGTAATTATCCATCATAATTAACCAATAAACACTTCCAGGACATGTAGTCCTTTAGGGCGGTAAAATGTCTTTGTTAGTTGCTACCCTGTGAATTTAATTGACTCCAGGGTTTATGTCTTCAGTAGGAGGTAGTGAAGTCATAAAATAGAGTCACTGAATCCAGAATTCACAATAGGTTTGACAGCTGATACAACTTTAGCATGCCATGTGAAGCTGGTGGATTGTCTCTCTTTCTTTCGGCTCAAAGACTGATAATGACTGGGAGCTTTGTTAAGACCAAACTGATACCATGTCATAACATCTATTATCACATCTATTATTTGTGCCCATCCAATGTGACTACCACAGCATTACAGTCTCAGGACAGCTGTACAAATAAAGAGGATGAAGGTAGTCATGCTCATGTGGAAATGACAAATTAGCTCAGTTAAAATGAACAGAATATTATGCCTGCTCTGCCATCTGATGCCAATAAATTCCTTTAGGATTTCAATGCCTTGTTAATTGTCTAGGTCAGGAACTACCCATGCCAAGACTATGGTCTTGTTATTTTAACATATCTTGGGCTTGACCTGCAGTAAGAAACTGACTTTTGACAAAACAAGACTATATTTTTTTAATTAAGTATGCTTCCTAAGACTAAGACTGCAAAGACTTCAGAATCATGCAGCAAAGTGTTTGATACCGTCTGGAAAAGGCAATGGCCAAGGTTATTTGGAATTACTTTTTTTGGTTGCCTGAGACACCAAAGAGCACCTGATTTTTAGAGTGCCCTGAGAACTTAATTGTCTGAAAGCACAATGTTTTAATAGAGTCTTAATTGGAAATAAAAAAAACTGGTTCATGCTATTAGAGTGAATTCTGTCTTGCTTCTCATTATCAATGAAGTCAAAAGAAGTCCAGCCTTCAATTAGGACAGTTACAGGCTATGTGGATGTACCAGTGATATGTGAAATGCATTTACCTTCTGTTCATGTGAACAAAAATGAAAATGCCCCGCAACTCCACAGGAACAGATTGTAGGCAAATAACATAGTGCTCTTTTTCATTCTGCACTAGACTCTAGCTTGTAACCAGTCTTTCTCATTTTACCAGGAGCAGGGAAAGGGAGGAAAGTAGAGCAGTTCAGGGGCAAGAGAGGAGTGCACACAAAGGCATTGGCAGACAGATGTTTTCTTTTGTAATTTGCTTAGTGAGGTGGGAGCATCTGCTGCTACTCTAAGTGCCGCCCATGTCCTCTCCACT
Source organism: Fulmarus glacialis (assembly GCF_000690835.1). NCBI lineage: Eukaryota > Metazoa > Chordata > Aves > Procellariiformes > Procellariidae > Fulmarus > Fulmarus glacialis. The sequence continues at coordinate 10,357 of NW_009215899.1, read as the reverse complement.
TTTGGAAGAGCAGGTCTATTACACAGCAAAGCCACAGCTTCCAGGGCTTGTAGAGGTGTCCATTCTGGGAAGTTTCCACTCCTACACTGTAACTGTGTAAGAGTGGGACCAAAACCATTTTCGCTGTAAGTCAAGGCTCCAAAATAAACCTTCTAGATATTAACTTTATCAAGATGAGATAAATCTGAGAAAGCACTTGGCATTAAATCTACTCTCGTGTCCTTAATAGAGCACATTTTTCTGTGACTGTGGGCTAAACAGTGAGTTAGGGTCAGACTAGTATATGTCATGTGCTTTATTCTCAGTTTGTTCAGAAACAGCAGATCGCATAATGACTTTTCAGTATTAGATAACTTTTTTATAGTCAGATTTTGAGCTGATTAAATGCAATAGTAACTCTTAGTGCTTGACTTTTCTCAGCATCTGGATCATGCTGCAAACTACTGGAAAATTCTGTGCTCTTTTATCACATTTTTCTATGATCCATATGCTACAGGAACATAGCACCTGATGATGCAGCTTAGTATTCACAGTGATACTTCACTGAAGCACAACAAATCACAGTGAAGTGCTGAAAGCATTTTTCATGGTGTATTTTGTTTTGTGTTTTAACCATGTGGAACCATGAAAAGAAAAAGTATCCAATAAGCCAGTGGGTGTCACTATTGTGTTAAACAAACACTGAGCAAGAGAGAATTTGGCACTGAAACTCCAAGAAACACTGTTAATGGTTGAAAGCAGAAAGCTGCAAATAGAGCATTTTAGACAGCAAATAATTAACATCAGACTAGCTAATAAAATAAAATTAACTTTTGCTCTGATTCATTTTATTGAAACAAGTCACTGATTGGCAATTTTTGGTTGATTCAAATCTATGAAAAAGAATGATTTTGTAGAGTTTTGTCTTGCCAATCTGCAGCAACTGAGAAAAACACTATTTTTAGTATGGTGGGACAGGGGAACCAAAAGTATTAAGAAAAGAAAGATGCTCAAGAACAAAAGGAGGGATAATTTAACAAGATCAAAACTTTTGAAAAATTTGGAAATGTCTAATATGAAAAATGCTAATTTACAGATGCTGTAGCTGGACATTGTATATGAAGAACAGCCTCAAAGAGACCTTACAGTGAGGAGAATGGAGTGATCCTGTTCCTATTGCACATTCTGGTAAGCAGGCTCCATTCCCTACCAGTTCAAATACTAACTTCTGGAGCCAGAGAACTGCCTACTGCTCTGCCCAGTTATAAAAAAATGTGTGGTCTGCTTCAGATATAGATTTAGGGGTCTCATTTCTCTAGGTCTGCTTTTCTATGGTTCTCAGCAAATGTAAGTGAAATGCAATAGAAATACTACAGAAATGTATAATTGGTCTCAGGAATCTTCTATTTTAAAACTTCATCATAGCTAATCTACTGGGAAGAATGATCAAGAAGTATGAGGCAAATAGTGGGAGAGATCTGGGTTTCCTCAGATGCTAGTGTGCATATATCTCTGATAGTGGATTCAACTAAGCATATGTATTTGAGATCAAATACATGGATTTTACATATTCATTTCCTGAGTGTGCAGCTTGAAAATTCAAATACAGGTGCTGGATATTCCCTGTGAATGACAGACTGCCATTGCATGCTAACATGCAAAAAAGTCTAATTTAATAAATGCCTCTTACTCCCTAAAACAGACAGAATTTGCACAGTTTCCCAGTTAGTGAATCTTAAAGATGTTTTACACTGTGCTGTAAATCAGTGTAAATCAGACTCAGTTAACCCACAGGATTTACTAGGGAGATGTGACAACCCACAAGATCTATTAGGGAGATGTTACAAGAGAAGTCATGCTAGAAGACAGACCTACTACAGAGTTAAATTTCACCATTCTTACCCCACTACCCTGAAGTATACATCAGCTGACTTTCTAACTTACCTATGACAACCAACTGACTTAGCATCTCTTGTGAGTGCTTACTCCTTACACCTCATGTGCCAGAAAATGTGAAACCTTCCTCTTAGATTTCTGTTTGCTAGGTTCTCTCCTACACTAGTATGAAAATAGGCCACTTGCTTCATCTGCAAAAGAACGAACATCAGTCTTGCTGAGTTATATTTATTAATTCACTTTGCTCCAGGCATTTCACATGATCTCATAAAAGCTAGATCAGGTTGGGTCATGAATAGACGCTTGCTTTCTAAATCTACTTAACTCTACAAACAAAGCCAAAGGAATTGAATGGGATCAAAACTCCGGGGTCGGCACAGGACAGGTTTACAATCAGTCAGTGCTAACTGCAAACATTTTTTTAACTATCTAAATTCTGTTAGAGCAGCCAGCATTTTTGGAGGCCTCTGATAAAACACTGCAGGAGTTATCATGGAAATGACTTCCCAAGTTAGAGAAAGAGGAGGAAATGGAGGAAAGGTTTCACTGTCTGTTGGACGTATCAGGAGAAAATTAAAATCATGGACTTTACAGGAGATCAAAGAGGAAGAGGGGAAAAAAAATCTAAAACAACGAAGTTGCTGTTTGCCTCTAATTAAAAACATTGACTGCTACTGCCTACTGGAAGACCATCCATCTTGACTGGGAAAGAAGAGGCAGGAGAAAGTCTCAGTTGTTCCATGCTGGCACTAAAAATCATGTAGAACGCTTACTGGCGTATATACTTTCACTAATGACTTTCTCCCCTCATTTATCTGTTTTATAGTTCTTAAATGAATATGTATTGTAGCATACAGTATGCGCAAAGAGATTTAACAGCACATTTTAATGGTGTCCTATGGAAGAAAGAGTCCTTTTGAGTTGTGACATGAGATCAAGAGATAAATAGTATAATGTAAAACTAATTCCAACAAGGCTTAATCCCAATTAAACTGAAGTCGAACTTTCATTGTGATGTGGACAACTGTACTGATATCAGAATGGGATATACTACTAGCAATAGTGACTAGAATGTTTTTCAGACAGTGATTTCTTGCTAATGAATAGTAGTGCGAACCTGTTTTTAGAACAGTTATCTAAGGTTGAGAGAAATAAAAAATGTCAGGTACACAAGCTCTTCTAAAACCCAATAAAGCAACCAATACATAAATATACTGGTTTTATATAAATATTAAATAAAAGTTCAGCTATTTCTTCTACTTTTCTTCTAACTTGCCCAATTTCAATACATTCAAGTATGGCCATGGCAGTTTCCTTTTCTTATTCCCATGGTCATCTTTCCCTTGCTAAAACCTCAATTGTTTTGTCTGCTTACGATGAAAAAGGCTTTCTATGTTGACGTTTAAAAGATTTTCAAATGGGCAACTAGAAGGCAAAGTCTTAATTCCCATTGCATTCACAGTCAGCTGCACAGTTTTCTTACACTGTCCTGGTAACAACAGCTTTAACTAATCATACTTAAACTACATTCAAAAAAATGGATAGAAAGTATTATGCCAAAGAAAGTAGGGCAAGATTTGAGGTCCTACTTTCCTATGGAAACTTCAGAGTATACTACACTCCTGACAGCCATTCTACTTAACTCATAAACCTAAATATATTTAGGAGTTTAATTTTAGATGTCTATTCTCTTATTACCCTAGTTTTTTACTATTTTAGTGGAGAGACATTAAGAATAAGGGCTACAGTTGCCATACGCAGCTTAAAATGTTTTTAGTTTTACAAAATGTGAACATACTTCACTTGTCACTGGTAATTACAATAAACAAAGCTGATTTACATCAGCTCTAAGACTTTTGTTCTACCTTAATTTTAGTAGAAATCTTCGTTATGGACTGACTATGAGTCTGCTCCAAACATAGAAATAACCTGTTTGTTCATTCTACTAGCTAAATTTCCAGTGGGCAATGCTTCCACTGAAAGTCTAAAAAAGGAAGGTAACATTCTAAAACCTGTAAAATAGCAATATCATCAAATACCTGTCATAGTGTTTTATATGTAAACAAAAATCCCTCAAATGAAACTAGCAACAATATTTTCCTCGCAGTCTGCTGACAAAGTGAAACCCTTTCAGATGGGACCTTAACTTTGAAACTATACAACTGCTGTTTTATCAGCACATAGATATTCTGACTTCTCTAAAAAATCTCCTTTTCATTAGTGTGTGGAGAAGGATGTAGGGAAGTGACCATGAGCAATGGGCGAAACAAACTGCTTATTCAGATATTAAACTATAACTTGTAAGTTGGACCTATGACATCTATCTCGCACAAAGTCTACATTATGATACAATGAGCGTCTTTCCTATGGTTTCCACCAGGTGTATTACAAATAATGCACTTTCCTAAATAGCTTCTCCCCCAGTACACTTTTTAAGGGAGATAAAAGTTAACAGAAACTTTCCATTGAAACTGGAACTCTATTTGGAAGTATTCAGCCAACAACAAAGATTCAGAATAATATACGAATGGTCCTGTTCCAGCTAGTCTAATGAAGGATTTGGTTGCAGTTCTTGGAAGAGTTTGAATAACATGTTTAACCAATTCATAATAGGTCTGACCTTGTGTGTTTCTAACACAGATGATACCTTAGCAAGTACAATAATGAGACAATTTGCCCTTGCTCCCCTGTAAGTCTTAGATTATGATGTTCAGTGGAAGATCATGAAGGGAATACCTTACATCTGATTTCTTGTGGTAAAAGAGATTAAAAAATAATCAAAAAATAAAAATTAAAAATAGGTGGACTGGTCTACGTATATCAATGTAACTCAATACATATACTGATGTAGCTTGCTCAGATGCTGCCTTTCTCATTCAGCCTCTGCAAAAGCCCATGATACTGCAGTTGGTTTAACAAAGCTGAATAAAGACTAGTTAACTTCAAGGGCTGCTATAAGGTTGGCTTTCCAGCTGGTCTGGATGAGATTATTGTTCCATTGCCTTTTGCCAGCAAATATGTGAATTTTCTAGAATCTTTTTGTGCTTTCAGCAAATGTTTGCTGAGGGGCCCAGCTCATCCTTAATTTTGACAGGTAGCATGTGAAAAAGGAAAAAAATAGGGTGCTAGGCAACCAAATTTATACTGTTGCCCTTATATCAACTTCTTTACAGAGAAGGATTATTTAATAAACTGTACACTTCTGAAATTTTAGGCTTGCATAGTGTACAATGCCAGAGGCTTTCAGTGATCATTTATTTCTTGCACTTTAAAGACAGGATTGAGGAAGATGCAAAACTCTGAGGAACCAGCCTGGGAGCAGGATTCAGACAGAAAAGTAGATAAAGCAGATGTTTTGCATTCTAGGAAGCTAACAATAAGATAAACATATCTTTTATTTTGTAATGGGTAGTCTCCACAAAAGCTAGGAAAGCAAACTTAGTGTGTCAGAGTGTAAAGGCAGAACACAGCATAGTTTAGAAATCAGCAGGATCGTAGGATGAAAAAAAGATTAAGTAATCCTGTAGAAAATAATTCATCACCATACATTAGTATAGAAAATATCTGCAACAATCTATGTAAAGTGGTGTTTAGTTAAGCCATATTTCATGTGGGGTCTAATAAGTAACTTCTATTTCTTGCTTATTGATTAATAGAAATGATTGCATGAAATATAAATTCATATTGCATTGGAAAGACTATCCATCAGTGTGCATACGTATTTCAGAGCTGTTTCAGAAAATGGTACAATTCTCAGACTTATATTTGCATAATGACATTGAATTCATTTTGAAATATTTATTACACTTCTATTTGGCACTTAGGTCCAGATCCTTGTAAGTATTTAGAAAACTAACTGCAAAATGAATGAATCATAGTTCAGTTTACCTGTGGTAGGGAGGACAGCTTAGGAAAGAGCCATAACGACTGCAGTGAGTATTTATTATTGATTGATTACGGGCATGTAATTCAGAACTTCCAGGCTACTGAGAGAGAACCAGAATCAAGGAAATTTCCTCTAGTTTCAAAGTCAGTTGTTTTTAAAAGGCCCTTCAGATCAGGTTTTTGGTATCCAAAACAATCTATTCAGTAGCATTGAGAGACACTGCAACACTGCTAGTCAAAATACTTTTCCTGGGATGCCCTTTTGTTAACACAGTGTTACAGAGATAGACGCATCCTAGGCCCCTATTATGAAAATCCTACAGCATGGGGGACTTTCGTATAGACATAATCCTGGAGGATTAGGATAGGATCCAAGGACACCAGGGCAGTGATCATGACACAGCAAAGCATGCAGCTAACTGCAGAAGCACAGGAAGGAAACAGTATGTCTTACTGTTGTGGCGACTCAGGTTGTACACAAACAAATGGGGCATGCAGCTTTTCTAAAAACTGGTCCACCATGTTCAAGCTTTCTAACCCTAAACTTTAATATTAGTACTTTGAAAGAAAACAATTTCCATCACTAACTGACAATTTTTCAGTTGTTCCCTAACCAGGGCATGTATCTAAATAAGTCCTTTCCTCATGTAACATTTAAATTGTTTGCTATCACTATATAGATACGTATTTTGAGGAAGAACAGCCAAGATAACAAACTAGTCATCACTGGACCATATTTCAATTAACAAATAGCAACATGCACAGTTACTAATTTTAGTGTATAATATGAAAACGTCTTGGCTTCATTCAATGTTTTACAATTATTTATAAGGCAAAGACAATTCAGATTTTTTTTTATACTTTGTGCATTAAACTAGTAAAATAAAAAGTCTGCGAGCTTTTCCAGAATCACCTAACCCAAATAAGAAACACCTAAGTTGTCATAAAACTAGTAAATGGCATAGACATTCTCTTTTAATCAACCTCTTAGTAGAAAACAAGCATAGATTTCTAAACAATATATGTTAAGAATGACCTTTGTCTAACTATTAGATTGATCTCAAAGAATCCTTAACACAAAAAGGCACCACGATTATTATAAACTTAATTTACAAGCAAACTTGTTTACAAACAATCTTAACTTCTTTCAATGATAGCTGTACTTCATACCAGTGACAGAATTATGCTAGTTTGCTTGTTTATGTCTGAATATTGATTTACTGATTTATGTCAACCATATTGATTTTACAGAACAGCACTGTGCACAAAATGAACAGTATTTACAAGTGATTATCATTAGTTCTAATCATCACTTACTCTTGATCCTTTTTCTGGAAAGCACCGACAAACTGAACAATCCTGTCCCCCACAGGGGTCAATATATGCATATCCTCCCTAAAAATTAAAAGTTTATGGATTTATCAGTAAGGAACAGACAACAATCACTTCATCAAATATTGTCAACTGGACATATTATCCAATTAGATGATTTTTAAGGCAAAAGATTTGGCTACCCTTGCATACCCACAGGGAAATTTCCTTCTGATGAAGAAACTTGGCATAGCAGCAAGCATCAGAACATTGTGTAGATCTCAGCTTGACACGTGTGAACCTTTTCCAATGCTTGCTTAATAGAATACACACATCAATACCACATTTAAAATCCTAACCTTCTTGGACCTCTCATCAGCATAAACATGCTGGCAAAGTAGAAGCAATAAGCAAAAGCTTATTACTGTTGCTGTAGAAGGTCAAAGACATTACCTGCAAGTTATGTTAAGTAATGCTAAATATTACAGCTAAATACAACTAAGGAAATAGGCTCCATCTAGAAAAAATTTTAACAAAGTCAGAATTGAGTTTGTAATAATGTGAAATTTGTAACCCATCACATTAGGTTAGGAGATTGTTTAACTACAATTAAATGATAAAAGGCAAAACAGGCTGAAGAGCAACAAGGCCACTCAGCGATAAAGCCTTGTATTTAATTCTTGTCTATTAAATGAAAAAAGAAGTATGTGCATGGTGTAATTATGTATTGCCTACCCTTAATTTAGTTATTTCTTGTATTAAAACTTTCTGTCATTGTCCTCTTAATAGCAAAGAAGTGACTACTTTTTTTTCATCAAATTGCAATGAGGGAAGAAAGCATATGAGGAGAAGCTATAACACAACAAAAGGTAAATTAAGTAGATTTATTGTGTGGTAAGTGAACATGATTCTTTTCTATTTCCCAAAGTATAGTATTAAACATATACCAATTATACACAACATATGCATTTATAAACTCACTTAGATGGTTGGAATGTCCACTAGGTGACGTTATTTTTTCGACAAAATTGTGTAAATTATCAAAGTTGTTTTGAAAAGAATGACAAGGACTTACAATATTTAAGAATAATTTAGGTAAACAAGTAAACAGTGATAACATGAAAATATTTGCTCAGTGTGGATTTCTTTTTTATCAAGGTCAACATTGTTTTGTTACTGGTTTTAATAACCAACAGAACACTATAGGTTTATACTTCAATTTTTCAAGCAGAAAACACTGACCAATATTAGATAAGGAGGAAAAATTCTGTTCTTTCTATCTACAATATTTTTAGAATATCTGGTACTCCCAAATCTCAGAACAACAGGGTATGATGGTCTCTCTCACAGGCCGTTTCTCTTTCACACACTGGATTTCCCATGAAATTACTAATCTACTCCACACTACTCTCTCATGTAGTTATTAAAAACTTGCCTCTACTGGAATGTCAATGGAATGCAAGTTTCTAATAACACATAAGCTGTTACCCTTTGTTCTAATTGAACACATTTATTTTTAAAAAATATTTCAATTTTCAACAGTTCAACTAAAAAGGGATGACTTTGGGGGAAAAACAACAAAAAAGAGCTTTTAAATATTTGAAAGAAACAAAGAGGATGGACTTGAAAGAAGTTTCAGTGAGGGCATTGCAAACATAAGGTTAATATGGAGGACAGTACAGAGAGGAAAATAAAGTAGATATTGAGGCTATATTATATGTAGAATTTTGGCTTCAGAGAGATGGGAATGTACAGGGAGGCCAGTTTAAGATCTAGGCTAACGTACAGAGAAGGGCTTGAAAGCTAGGGTTTGATATATGCTATAATGTAGAGCCATTGAAGGGACTTCATGAGGAAGGAGACGGATTCAGTGCATAAGAGAGGTTTTTTACATGCAGCTTTCCAAAAGCATCTAAAAATGCCAGAGTTAGAATCTAGAATAATCCAAAGGAGACAATTCCAAAATAGTTAAGCTGAGCAACAGGAACAGAAAGGAAAGTTAGAACTGCAGAAATACTGAAAGAAACATCACAGTTTTCCCTCAGAACTATAGGTCATTTTGGTGTATATAGTGTTACTTGTTTGAACTATACCATACTATCTATCACCTGGCTAAAGTAAATATCAATGTCACTTACCCCCTCAATTTCTTGTGTTGAAAAAACAATCAGCAGCCACCTGATTTAAAAGAAGGAGAAAGCTAAATTAAATCTAAACTTCCAACATCCAACCTTCACAAAAATGTAGCCTCTGAAAAGTAAGAAGTGTGTACACATCATTAAATCCTGTTTGGGGTGATTATATAGTAAAAGAGTATATTTATAAGGGGTATGCATCATCAAGAAATGATCAGCGCATGCTATACATATTTGTCTTTTTGGATTTGTGAGACTGAGTACAAACAGATAGGCATGAATAAGACTATGAAAAGCCCTTGTAACTTCCCCCTTGTAACCTACTTCCAATCCCACAATTAGGAATGGCCAGAGAGGAACCATTCCAGACAGATTTCTGCACCTCCACAGACACCATGGGGTGAAGACAGCAGAGATGGAGGTGACCTGCATCTGCCCCAAAATGAGTCAGCTGGTGCTGTTTTCTTTTGCTCAGAGAGAGAGCAAGGGAAGGCTGGGAGCAAAACAAAAAGGTAGCCAAAAATTTCTGCAGTAATACAAAGCATTATCATCTAAGGTGCACAAGTCCATGGGACCCAATGAGATGCATCCGCAGGTCCTGAGGGAACTGGATGAAGTTGCTAAGCCACTATCCGTCATATATCCGGTGAAGTTTCTGCTGAATGGAAAAGGGGAAACATAACCCCCATTTTTGAAAAGGGAAAAAAGGAAGACCCAGGGAACTACAGGCCAGTCAGTCTCACCTCTGAGCCTGGGAAGATCATGGAACAGATCCTCCTGGAAGCTATGCTAAGGCACATGGAGGACAGGGAGGTGATTCAAGACAGCCAGCATGGCTTCACCAAGGACAAGTCCTGCCTGACCAACCTAGTGGCCTTCTATGATGGAGTGACTCCATCAGTGGACATGGGAAGGGCTACAGATGTCATCTATCTGGACCTCTCTAAGGCCTTTGACACTCTCCCCCACAACATCCTTCTCTCTAAACTGGAGAGGTATGGATTTGATGGATGGACTGTCCGGTGGGTGAGGAATTGGTTGGATGGTCGCATCCAGAGGGTAGTGGTCAATGGCTTAAGGTCCAGATGGAGATCGGTGACGAGTGGTGTCCCGCAGGGACGAGTATTGGGACTAGTACTGTTTAATATCTT
>NW_009215898.1:0-6391 GCF_000690835.1 Fulmarus glacialis | reverse complement strand
CCCTCATCCAGATCGTTGATACAGATATTAAACAGAACTAGCCCGAATACTGAGCCCTGGGGAATACTGCTTGTGACTGGCCACCAACTGGATTTAACTCCATTCACCACAACTCTTTGGGCCTGCCCATCCAGCCAGTTTTCTACCCAGCGATCAGTATGCCCATCCAAGCCATGAGCAGCCAGTTTCTCCAGGAGAATGCTGTAGAAAACAGCGTCAAAAGCTTTACTACCTCTACTAGGTAGACAAATGTCCAATTTTTTTCTTTTTTTTTTAAAGAAAAGATTATTTTCCAAACCCATCTTTTTCTTTTTCTTTCCCCCCTCCAAAGTTTTCCTGACCATCTCCTCTCTTTCTCTCTCTCTTCCCCTTTCTGCAAAGGATAAAGTATCTTTTGCTATCCTCTGAAAAGATCTTCAAGGATAGCAATTTGATTCCCTCCATTTAAAGTGTTCCACTTCATTCATGAAAAGCCATTGGACTTCTATCCAAGGGTACCGATATATTTCTCAAACAGATACGTGAAAGCTTCTCACATAGACAATATCTTCATTTGTAAGACAGTACAGTAAAAATAAAGCCAGAAGCTGAAAGTGTCCCACAGCTGGCAGCAGAAGTCTGGATCAGAAACTTAAATCACTTAAAGCCAAAATAAATCAATATTCTTAAGTCAGATACTTATCTGAAAACGCCTGTTTTAATGTCCCTTTAATTCACTGGAGCCTCTCTATAAAAGTTAAGCATCTTTGCTGAAAAAGAGCATGAAATCCTGCTTCTTAACTACTATACCATATTTTGTCCTTTGGAGGTGGGGAAGTCTTGTAATTCATCATTTGTGGTTGTCCTTGCCAGCAAAGCATATGCTTTGTCTGGTCTAACCAGTAAGACTAATTTACCTTAAAGTCACTTTTCAAAGACACATATTGCTAAATACTCCATTGAAATAAAAAGTCTTCAGTGTTTACTGAGCAAATTTCTAAATGACTGAGCAACCAACTCACTAAGTGACTTCAGCAAATCCAGCAATTACATACATCTCCAAGAACAAAGCCCTTAATCCACTTCTAAAAGACAAAATAAAACATATGCAAAACAAAGAGCCACGTGCACACAGTATGTCTGAACAGCGGGCAAGCGTTTCTTGGCATTCTTGCTGTGCTGTTAATAAAAGCATCTTGCTAAGCACAACAAACTTGTACAACTACAGCAAAGTCTCAAAGGATTTGAAGCAATTTTTTCCCTTCTCCTACACTGCCTGTTGTGCATCACCTGTTGACATGACACAAGGATGACCACATTCTCCACTTCTTTCTCAGTGTTACACAGTCACTTATTCAAAACCTCCATTTACAGTCAAATCATATGACCATTTGCCCTTGTCCTGGATATATCTGCAACCATCACTGGTTTGTTTTCTAGTCCTACCTTCCTGAACTACACGTCTCTGCACATGCAGGACCTTTCACTTATCTTTTCTATTTGTTCTGATTTTGCATTTATTTTCCATGCTCACATTCACCAAACATGATAATGCTTCTTCACACAGGTCTGAACTGTGACTTTCTCAGCCGGATAGGGAGCAGTTTCCCAGGCTAAGGCTTGAAAATGCAGCCTGGTACACTGCTGCCGATAAATGGGGCAGGACTTGCTAAAGGAGCAGGTTTGCTGCTTTGCCCACAGACATGGAGAACATACGTGATTTGTACTTGGAAGCATGAGATTCATTGCATTCTCGACCATGAAGCCTTCCTTGCTCCTTTACTAATCCTAACTCACTCTAGATCTGAATTACAAGTTACACTAAGACTGTTCCATCTCCTCAACTAATCCACCTGCAAGTCAGAAAAAAAACCCGTGAGATTATTTAACACGCTTAAAGAAATCTATTATCTCACATATATATTAACGGTTAGGAATGCACTTATATCATGTTATGACAAGTGAGCAGTTCTTAAAAAAAAGATTTCAGTCTGTGTTTCAAAAATAAGCATTACACTACAGGCAAGGAAATACACTTTCTTAGCCTAGATCTAGCACATTTTGCCAACTTGAGATAAATGTACTGAACTTAGCTGTGACATGAACTTAATACTGATTTTTTAAAGCTCTCTTATATACAGGTTAAAAAAAAACAAAACAGGGATAAAGAGGAAGTGGTCAGATGGTGTTACTATAGCAGCAAAGAATCCAATAAGTGCCAAATTTCTCCCATTTAAAATGAAAACCAAACTGCCAGAGTTATTGGGTTAAGGACTACTATGAGTAAAATTGTGTCGTCTGAAAAGATTTACGGAACTTCACAATAATCACTATAAAGGTATTTTTAAAAAAAACAGCTAGAAAAGATGAAAAATGGAAAGCAGTCACATTGATGTAAAGCCTTTCAGTAGCAGAGCCCAAGTAAAAATCTTTAAAGAAATTCACGCTTGATGCACCAAATCACCTATGTTACCAGAAGTACATAATTATTCTTGAAAATAAAGAGTATTTTTATCATAAAAGAATTCACAAGGCCTGCATCTAAGAAAGCAATTACTTTATCTGGTAACATTTACCTATAAGTGATATAGCTCTTACAGTGCTATAAATATACATATACATATTAATGACCACATTATCAGTTAACTGACTAAAGTCTGTTAAGTTGTTGGTTTTCCTATTGGTTTTAAATCTCAGAATCATATTCTTTAAAGAATAGTTCATAATCTAACCACCTACCCAGAATTATTCCTCTTTATCTGAGAAGGTCCAATGTGTACGCTTCAGAATATACTGCAAGCAAACAAATTAGTGTTTAGTTTACTGGCGTTATTTTGTTTGTTTCTGCCTTTACTTCGCAATATCAGGCTGCTCACATTTCTGTAATGCTTCTTTTGATTCACTGTCACTTACATCACATATTTTCACTTTGTAAATAAGCTGCTTGCTGCTATAACAACATGAATTGGCTATGAATCAATAAAATATAAATCTATTTTATATAAATCACAGAGCCATCACATGTCAATGACTGCAAAAAGCACTGCCTAGCATTTCAGTTTTCAGCCCACCCACAAAGATCACACACAGCTTAGGCTCTGCAACCTCATACAGTGCCCAATTCAAACATATTTGTTGTAAACTACTACTTTTTAGGAGACAGCTAGTGCTTTACACCTCTTTTTCAATTTTTACATTCCATATATTAAGAAAACTTTTTTGCACTCATTATGTTCTTCATGCCTGTCTATTTTCCATCATGCAAGTGAGGAACTCATTCATTCCTTCTTCCCCGAAAGCTGCCTTGAAAGCTCTGAGTCCTTCTCCTGCAGGTAAGAGCAGCTGGTTTTGTCCAGGCGTTGAGAGTTGCCTCTTGCTTTTGCAGGACTAGCTGTGCTTCTGAAATATGTCTCCATCCGTACAGTCAGGATGGTGTGCAAAGTGCAGACTGGGAAACGAATGAAGTTAAACATACAAATGTTGGCATGAATGTAACACAAGTCTAGAACTGAATCATTCTGATGCTAACACAGTCCCATAAAGAAATGAACGGGATTATTTCTGTATGTAATCATTTCATGCTTCCAACTATAATGCTCTGTATGAGCCTCCCCTTGCCAGTTCACCCAAAACTGAGCAGTCAAAATTTTCTGCAGCAAATAGTTGCCCTCAGGTGACTCCAGCAGCGGTGCATGAGGCTCCATACCTGAAATGCTGGGACAAAATAGAGAATTATCATTCCGCCTGCAAACTCTGTCCATGAAAGGGCGTAAGAGTGAAAACACACACTTCTAAAAGCTTCTAAATCCAAATCATAGTTGCTTTTGAATATCCAAGACCTTCCTTAATTAAGAATATTCTACAAGAACACAGTACTTCCAGGATTACCATTTCATATGTTACTGCCTCCTCCAATAAAAAAAGCTCAGGTAGATAAAGGTGCTTAAGTAGACTTGTTTCTATGGATTCATAGAATAATTTAGGTTGGAAGGGATCTAGTCTAACCACCCGCTCAAAGCAAGCCAACTTCAAAGTTAAGGCCACGAGCAACCTGATTATGCAATCAAGTTTTGGGAGATACTCCACAGCCACTCCAGGCTACTCACTCCAGTGCTTACTACTAATTTTTCCTTACATCCAATCAGAAATTCATAATGCTGCCTCTTATCCTTTTACTGTGCACCTCTCAGAAAAATACAGCTCCACCTTCTCTTTAACGTCCTTTAGGCAATAGATTCAAGGTCAACACTAGGTACTTCAGATAATTCTATCTGTTTGGCTTGCTTGCAGCTTGCTTTTCCACATACTTTTGGAAAGTATGCTATATATCTATATGCTTATCCACATACACATATACTTCATGAAAGCCAGTCACAGAAAGAGGAGGAGAGGGTCAGAATCCAATTTTACCCACAAGAAAAAGGAAGCCTGTCATGCAGAGATTTCTGATTATTAGGAGGAGAGATCCCAAGCTCTATTAATTTTTAAGTAACATTTGCCCTTTCAAGCAGCAGTTCAGTGGTTTCCATCTTATAGCTAATGTTTCCTTAGCCAGAAAACGCTGTCAACAAGATGACAGTGAGAAAAGTTGATGATATCTATACATTTTTTTCCTTCTCGGTATGATTATTTATGGGACACTAAATGATGGGAACCACCATTTTATTGTTTTCCCTTTCAGGGTCAAAGATGGTTAAAATAGAAGACCAAAAACTACAGTCCTCAAGAGGACATCTTCCTTAATGTACTAAAGAAAAAAGTTAGGAAGAGAGGATGACACTCAGCAACATGGAGAGCATTTGATATACGAAGACCCCTTTAGATTAGAACTTATTCTGAAGTATTTGAAAGTTGAATAGGTTGAGAATAAACAACTTTGCCTTTCCTCTACATGGCTGAAAATCAAAAAAGTGCACTAAATTTGTTCTCATTTGTATCACTTGAATACCTATGGTATTGGTTTCTCTTGCCTCTGTAAGGATGTCAGAAGTTTATAAAAGGTGGTGTCCTATTATGTATTCTCCAAAGCAGAAGCTCCAAAATTTTTGTATTTTGACCCAAAATATCCTTTTCATTGTCAAAATGTGAGTTCCAAAATGAAATGTAATTCTAACATTGCTCTTCACACTTTGATGAACATTACATTTATTCATAAACCCATGAGTCAATCAACTGTTGTTAAAGTTATCAAATACAAAACAGACAAAAAATAACTTGATTGAAATTGTTCTATATTTTATACTACTACACCAAAAAAGTATTTATAGTTTACCTGATGTACCATAAACTGTAAGAAAATACTCTTTTCTCCAATTGTTATGACAAATACATTTCATGAAATCATATATTCACCATATTTCCTGCTCTTTAAGGATCTTTTCTTATCTTGAAAGTTTGGGGAGTCGTTTTTCTTTATTCAGTTGCCCTTTTTTGGGGGCTGGTTTTTTTTTTTTGGGGGGGGGGAGTGTTTGGTTGTTGTTGTTTACAGTTTACATAACTGTATGGCAGGCACTGTTTCAGAATAGTCAAAACCTGATGGTATTGGAACTACTCCCATAATGCTTTCTGCTTCATTCTTTATGTATTATTGCTCTCCTAGCAATTCCTAATGTTCTATTTTTCTTTATGATTACCTTTTTGAGCAATGAGATTTCACAGAACTATCCACAATGACTCGAATATCTCTTTCCTCCTGGCAACAATTTCTTTGCCATCATCCATGATCATCATGAAATACAAATTATTAGTTGGAATTTCCCCTCAAACCCATGATTTATTCTATAATATTTTTATGATTAAGTTCATTTGGCTCACTCTTGTCCTGGAAGAGACTCTTTTGCATATCTATGTAGACGATTTTAGTTTTGACTATCCAAAATAATTTTGAATTATCTGAAAAAGATTACCACTTGCTTAACCATCCATTTTCTAATTAATTTGTGAAGATGATGAACTGCACAGCTTCTAGAAAAAAAGTATTCAAAACTCCAGTATCAGGTTTTCTCTCACCTTCCCAACCTGTGACCATAAATTTTACTTCTACTCATAATTTTGTATTTTATAGGCAACTGACCTGTAAGTTGTCTTTTTGACATATTTCACAAGCAAATTTAAACCTTGGCAAAAAACCTTTAGTTAAAACTTTTCATGTCAAATCTCCAAAAATATCAACTGAATCATCCTTACACATTTCCTCACACAATGCTTTTCTAGGAACTCAAGGATCTATGAGGAATAACTTATTTCCATAAAGTGGATGAAGAGTTCAGTAGACTCCATTTTTGTACACTTAATTCATGTCTTAGCTATTTGTACTGGCTTTGGTGAGGATGGAGTTATTTTTCTTCATAGCAGCTCATATGGTGCTGCATTTTGGATTTGTAACTAAAACAGTGTTGATAACACAGGGATG
>NW_009215897.1:0-16648 GCF_000690835.1 Fulmarus glacialis | reverse complement strand
AGTACTGGTCCCAATATGGACCCCTGAGGACCACCACTTGTCACTGATCTCCATCTGGACGTTGAGCCATTGACCACTACTCTCTGGATGTGACCATCCAACCAATTTCTCACCCACCGGACAGTCCACCCATCAAATCCATACCTCTCCAGTTTAGAGAGAAGGATGCTGCGAGGGACCATGTCAAAGGCCTTACAGAAGTCCAGATAGATGACATCTGTAGCTCTTCCCTTGTCCACTGATGTAGTCACTCCGTCATAGAAGGCGACTAGGTTGGTCAGGCAGGACTTGCCCTTGGTGAAGCCATGTTGGCTGTCTCGAATCACCTCCCTGTCCTCCATGTGCCTTAGCATAGCTTCTAGGAAGATTTGTTCCATGATCTTCCCAGGCACAGAGGTGAGGCTGACAGGTCGGTAGTTCCCAGCGTCCTCCTTTCTACCCTTTTTAAAAATGGGTGCAATGTTTCCCTTTTTCCAGTCACCCAGGGACTTCAACAGCAGGGTTATAGCCAGCAGAAATGTTCAGTACTCTGTGGGTACTAGCATTTTAACAGTTTACCATGGCCACTTTCTTTTTATTTTATTTCCTCTAAACCCAATACAACTGGTCACACAAACATTTTCCCTGTTTCTGATTTTAAAAATTAAATATGACAGGTCATCCCAACTACTAAGCTTTGCTTGAAGCAATTACCCTTGAATTTTAAAAACAGACATTGCTAAATTTACAGCTTAGACCACTAATGAAATGCAAAGATTTTGTGTAATGGAAATTAACCAGGTAGTAACTATTAACGGAAATAACCAGGTAATGACTGTTCATAATTATACTACTGATCTCAAAGGGGAGAGCTATGGCACTCATATAAAGATTTAATTTTAGTGGCTTTGTTGAAACTAGTAAGGGAAGGACTGGGGTTTAAAAATGTAATGGCCTAACGAACCATAAGCTGATAATGAATGGAGGGAAACATAATTTAGCATTGACATGAATTGTGTCTCTTTTTTAATAAATTAGGTTTTCATGTTGATGAGATTCATCAATTTGTTAAAATCAGGCTATCTTTTTATTAACTAGAAAGAAAAATCATTTTCATAGTTATAAATGATATTTCATGAGACAAACTATTTTAACTGAACAATATGTGTGTGTGTGTGTGCATATACACAAGGTTAAGTATAGATGATGCTGTAATTTAATGTATACTGTAATGTTTCACAAATGGAGGTAAGCCAATGAAATATTGCATACCAAATTTATTGTCAGGTCAGGAATATTATAGGTATTAATGAACCATATTGATGACTGAATAATTAAGCTGATTTGAAATGAAAATTATATTAAAACAACCTTCAGAGCCTTTCTACAAGATGATACCACAGGGCCTGTCACTTGTTCCATTGCCAACACTCCAAGAGTGCTGAAAAAGATTGATTTTTTTGCAACTGAGTTTTATATTAACAATAAAGATGATCTTTTTTCTTGTTTTTCTCCATATTGAAAATGCAACTTAATGTAATAAATTTTTGTGGGACAAACCTAACAAAACCAGCCATTGTAAAAAAATGGGGATTTAACAAAGAACTTCCAGAGTGAAAATCTACTAGATTTTTTCCTGGAGGAAAAGGAGGTTGTTGTTGATGTTTTTAAGGTTACAGGCTTTATTAAATTCTGTAAAGAATTTTACCGTTTAACATGGGTTTGTCTTTTTTGTCATATAGATAATATCAAGAAAATGGGCTGGAACTTGGTGTTTTGCCAACTCTTAGGCTATGCCTACTCTAGTAAACTGGACATAGCCAGAATTTTTTCTCTGGCGCCAAGGCTAGCCAAAACAGAATGGCTTTGGAGACATAGGTAAAGTCTCCATCTTACAGAAGAATGCCCTCATCCAAACCACTTCTGGGAATCACCACAACCATACATGAGACGATGCTAACAGCTTACTAGTACAGACAACAGATTCCTGGTGCCCTTGTTACAGTTTAATTTATCAATACATAGCATTTTGTCCTGGAATCTACAGATCTGTAAAGTTCCTTATTATATATTTCTTTTTCTGTGAATTATTCCCTGTTCCTTGTGATATGAATAGAGCCAAACTATTCTAGACAAGCTACTGAGATAGACCTCTTTAAATGAAAGAAAAAGTCAAAAAGCATAATGTTGGTGCAAGTATTTAAATAGGCAATAAATATTCATTATCCTTAAGCCATTGACGTTACTTCTGGCCTTCTCCTGTTCTAAGGCTAAGAATTTGAGGAGAGAGGTTGTTTGGAAGTGATTGTTATTTTGATTATATTGCCATGCCCTGGCAGCCAAGAGGGCAAACCACATCCTGGGGTGCATCAAACACAGTATAACCAGCTGGTCAAAAGAGGTGATTATCCCGCTGTATTCAGCTTTGGTGCGGCCTCTCCTTGAGTACTGTGTGAAGTTCTGGTCTCCACAATTTAAGAAGGATGTGAAGGTCCTTGAATGTGTCCAGAGAAGGGCAACAAAGCTGGTGAAAGGGCTGGAAGGAATGTCCTATGAGGAGCAGCTAAGGACTTTGGGTTTGTCTAGTTTGGAGAAAAAGAGGCTGAGAGGCAACCTCATTGCTCTCTACAGCTTCCTGAGGAGGGGAAGTGGAGAGGGAGGTGCCGATCTCTTCTCCCTGGTATCCAGGGATAGGATGTGTGGGAATGGTTCAAAGCTGTGCGAGGAGAGGTTTAGACCGGACATTAGGAAACATTTCTTTACCGAGAGGATGGTCAAACACTGGAACAGGCTTCCTAGAGGTGGTCAATGCCCCAAGCCTGTCAGTGTTTAAGAGGCATTTGGATAATGCCCTTAATAACATGCTTTAACTTCGTCAGCCCTGAATTGGTCATACAGTTGGACTAGATGATCATTGTAGGTCCCTTCCAACTGAAATAGTCTAGTCTTAAGCAGTTCCACCTAGGCTGCTTTGTGCTGTTTTGAGAAGACTCTGCTAGTGCTACACTTTGAGACCAGGCAGCTTAGCAAGAGTCACTCTGAACTCAATCTGTTAGCCAAATATAGGCAATGAAAGTAATCCAAAGGCACCGTACCTCCTCATCACAAACAGAGATTTCAGATCCCTGGGGCATCTCAAGCACACACTAGAGACACCTATGTTTCAGCAATTGAATTGAGACCTCCAGATTTCAAGACAATGATAAAACATCAGGGCTGTGCATACATGCAGATAAGTTAAAACATGCTACGCAGCAAAGATTTCAAGATTTTCAATGACTCATTAAATATATCTCAACAGGTTTAGGTTCCAGAAAGCAGACTTAGGGCAGATAATGTTTGGATATCCTGGGAGTACTTACAAATTTTTCTGAGTTATCTCTTACCTAGAGAATGTTATTTCACAGGGACGCCTCCTTATTGCATTGTTTGCATTTTCCCAAATGTGCTTTTAATAAAAATCTTGGAGAAGAGGAAGTCTCTGCCTGGAATGTGCCTGCTACGTGGTCCTGGAATGACTCAAGTCTGTATAACCACCACGTGTCACCTGTGTGAAATGCACCCATTCTGGGAATGTAATGTGAGGAAACGGGCGCCTCACCTCCAGCATCACGTCACACAGCCTTGGCCTCAAAGTATGTCTAAATACAAAACTTTTCAATAAAAAAAAACAAGGAAGATCAGGACAAAGAACGCATTATGCTACAAAGACTACGTACAATTAACTCAGGAAATACAGTTAGGAATAACAAACGATAGATCCTAATAACAGAATACTGCACATCCTGTTTTCTATGCAGTGCCCAGCTGTCATTGCTTTATGCTGCAGTAAATTCAACAAAAATTCTATTACTATCAGTCTACAATTACTATAAACCAACTAATTAAATCCACACTTCAAGTTGACTGTGGAATGAGATTCCAACATCTTTAAATACAGAAGCTAGTAATGGAATAGCATAGCTAAACTTTATATATCTGTTTTGTTTTGATTTTTTTTTTCAAATGTTTAATTCATATTTCATAGGATAATGCTGTATCAGATAAGACTACTTACTATTCAATAAATTAAGAATTCTGATTAGCTATTATTTATAGTGCAATGTTTCCTATATGCCTTAGTATTGTTTATTTCAATGATAGCTTTAGAAAGAGCAAAAAAGAAGGTAATGCAATACTTTCTCAGATACAAATAATCAGGATCAAACCTGAAAGATGATAGCTAAACCTCTTGTCTATAAGCATCCTATCCCATTCCTAATCTCTAGAGACAATCTTACAAAGAAAGAGATATTAAAAATACTCAAAAAGAGTGCTCAAAAGAGAGGGATGGTGGAAAAAGCAGACCAGAGGCTGACAAGAGTGAAGAATGGTGAGGAACAGAGTCCTTCTCTGAACTAAAAAAAAGTGAGACTTGGAAGGAGGCAGAAATCATATAGATAGATTAGTGGCTTATGATATGATTTCTCAGTCTGTCTTTGGTTCTAAATAAACAATACTTTGCTTTAAAAAGGCAATGTGTCACTGGCAGCACTTGAAGTGCAAAAGCACAGAAAAGAATATTATGCTTTTACTTTTTTCTTTTTGTTAGTCTGTTTGCTCACCTGTTTGCTTTAAGACAGACACATATCAGCTTTCGAGGGATAAAGACTCCATTAGAAATGTTTGCTGGAACCCAGTGTGAGTTTTTCTGTGAAAATTCTGAGTTTACAGAAGCCACAACACCCAGAAGGGGACAAAATCTTGCCTCCATGCATGGACCAATCATCCAGCCTTCAACCATCTCAGAACAAATTGGGCCAATGCACTCGCAGCTGCACCATCTCATATCCTACAGGAAGCTAAGTTCCGCAGGACCGTTAGAGGCCTCAGTGGGAGACTAATTTCAGAAGTTCATTCTTTATCCAAACTAAAATACTAATCTAGACTCACCTCCTGATTTTTGGTGTTGCCATAGAGCCAATGCCTGCTGAGCTCAGGTGTAGGACAGCTTCAGAGTCCAGCCCCTGATGAGCTGGAATACCTTCCTTCTGTTTTACCCCACGCTTTGGTTACCGCTGCCGCTGCTGCAAGGGACAAAAGTGCACACAGGGAACTAAGGCTTGCTGAGGCAGCCATGGGGGAAGAACTGCATCTCAGACTGATCTGTGGGAGGGATAAGTCCCCGTAACAACAATAACAAAGTGCAATATGTTTTTTTCAATTAATTTCTCAAAATATATGGAACATGATACATTGAAAAGATTAGTAGAAAATCAGTACTTATGTGGCAGTAGCTCATAATGTTTCTTCAGGTTGGCATAGCAATTCAGTAGACAAAATGTGGTCTTTAACTCAAGTCCCCCAGTCCAGAGAGATGTCAAACTCTTGCTGACAAAGAGAGAGAAGCAAAAAAAGTGAACTTGGGAATGAAACAGAAAACAAAGCTTATGGCATAGTTTCACAGTCCATGTACAGTCAGAGTTAGGGAAGGGAAAAAAATATTCCTCCAAAATCTCTCTCTTCTGCTTCTGCTTCTAGGGATGCAGCTTCACCAAAATTGCTATTACTCCTTTTTCTTCAAAGGCACCTCAGACTCCCAGACACAGCCACACTGGGCAATGAGATTTTCATTGATATAAAACTGAAGCTTTAACAAATATCCTCTCAGGAATTAAAGCTTTTTGAAAGTAAAACAGGATGTTGATGTAAGGCATTCAAAGAAGAGGTCAAGAGATACATTTTCTTCAAGTAGTTTATTCATTCAGTTCCTATCAACTACCAAACTATTCATGCAAATGTACTTGCTTTATAAGAGGTCAACGTAGACGTCCCATTTGTATGATTCTTGCATAAGCAAAACATATTTGGCTGCTTGAAACCTTGGAGAGCTAGTGTAAGGTCTGCCAAAGCAGAGGTTTTCTCCCATCTTACTTCTTTTTCTGTCACAAACAAGACATCACAAACATACTAAAAAGGCTGGAACTTCAGTAAGCCTTTCTTCTTCCTCAGAAACAAACTCATGGCAACTCATAACAACTAAACCCATGAAGGAACAAAGCACAGCCAAAGCACAGTCAGCGAGATAAGAGATGTTCCCTGAGTGAACATGCAAAACATACTAACTGTAAAGGGGAAGCAAATTATTCTTATAAGATGCCAGCATGTAAATTAAGCCTGCTTGGGAAAGATGAACTTGTGCATTAATTTTAGGCAGGTTTTCAAAATACAGTTTGTGCACAGGTTTAGAAACAGATATTCCCTCTTTGAACACTGTTTTCCAGCACAGGATATATATGCCACCTGTGCTTTGAAGGGAGCCAAGTCTCAGCGACGAGAAAATACTTATGGTATAGTAATTGTGAAGACTCTGAAATTGGCCTATTTCCAAATCATTTCACTATGATCAATATGTACATGTATCTGTTTGCCATGTTACCATATTTTGTTATATATTGCCACTATCAATTTGTAATCTCCTCTCAGAATATGATAATTTTATTTCAGTGATATAATAATCTGGGGACTTCTACAGAAGCACTGGTATGGTAGGAATGGGCAGTCCAAATAAACCTTGGGCTGTGAGGAGCACACAGAACTGCCTCAGGGAGGCACGGGGCTCTGAAATACCTAAAAAGAAAGAGTCAGAGAAGGAGTGCCAAAAACTGAAAAATATGTGACTTATGGGACATCTGAGGCTCGGCACGGAAGGAAAGTTGGTATACAGAACTTCTCTCAGGAACAGAGGATGAGAAAACTTTATACAAGAAGAGGAAAACCAAGGTATACACATAGCTTTGGTGAGGACAGGACTGCAGGCAGGTTCTGAAATGGGATGAGGACAGTGTCATCTGAGAAATGAAAGCACACATACTGCATGAGTGCAATAAAGTGTGCATCCCTTTACTTATGTAAGAAATCATTAGCTGTATTCTTGTTGATGGTTGAGACCCACATACACAGTGTTTCTGATACAGCAGTTTTTCCCTTCAGACACTTTACCTTCACTTGTAAAGAAGCAAGTAAAGAAGTCTTCTTGGAAAGAAGACTTTTTTTTCTTCTCTATCCTGAGCGTCAGGGTGCAGCAAGCGGGGCCTGCCCCACAGGCACGGGGAGGCGGACGCCAGCCGGGCAGGGGCCTCACTGGTAAGGGCCCATGGTGCGCAAGCGGGGAGAGCAGAGCTGGACCAGCGTGCATGATCAGGGTCAGACACAGCCCAGCGTTTGCCAGGCACGTCCCCAGCGCTGAGGTGGGTCCGAGGTCAAGCCAGGAAGTCAAGCTCAGGGTCTAGAAATGGAAAAAGAAATTAAGTAATAAAACACAGGGTGCCAGCTATCAATTTTTACATACAAGAAGAGCCACTTGTCATTAAACAGGACTGCAGTGCTCCACGAAAGAGTTAAGAATATTTTAAAAGATGTTTAAAGTAGACTAAAGTGCTTAGTGTGAAGGATTCTGACTCACCAAAACAAACAATTAAGCATATTGACTGATTCAAGCTACTGAAAATTAGATAAATATCTTCAAGCCTTTAGGTAATTATTTGAATTTAATCCTGTATCAGTAATGATTATCTATTGTACTTGGCAGCTTGTTTGAAATTATCAGGGTCAGCTTTGAACACTAAGAGGTGGCATTCATCTGCCTAATGCAGACATCCATATGAGCTAATCACCAAGGCTTTGCCTATGGTCAATGGAAATCTGTCTAGTCAGTGTAGCAGAGACATGATTCATCTTACCCTAAGTACATGCATAGAATAGGTAAGAGGAATCGCACCCAAAAAGTGCCTATTTCACTTCATCAGCTATAAATGGATCCTTAGGAGAGCAATTCACATACAGATGAGCACACTGCAGACCTCTGAGGTCAGAAGAAATTACTATGACTCTACATGCTCACATTACAAAAGAATATGACTTATTCCCTGAAAATGGGATTGGTTCACCAAAGACACAGCACCTGATCCAAAGCTTACTCAAATGATTGAAAAAGTACACCTTGATAATTTGGATCAAGTATTCCACGTGTATAAAACCTGAAACTGTCATTCACTGTCTAAGGGTATCCTTCCAGGACACGCATACAACATATTTGTGGGGTGATTTTTAAGCTATGAAACAAGATCTTTCAGAGTATTAAATTCAGAGAGTTTTTCTCCTCTCTTATATGCAAATGATAATATGAGATGTTTTCCCTCAATTCACTCTATTTAGCTGAGAGAAAAAAATATTTACACTTGCATGTGTGATTCTAAGTCACCTACAAAGATGCTGTAATTTTGCTATATATTATTATTCTTCAAAAAAAACCCCAGAAGAACCAGAAGCAGGACTGTACTGAGGAACAGGGCAAACAGGCAGCTAAAAGCCAGTAGTCAGGCATGTTCACTTTTGAAGTTTCATTCTCATACAGTCACTATCCAGATAAATGGTTTTTCTTGCTTACTTTATATTTCTAAAGCACTTAAACATGCAAATAGGTAAGCTGGACCAGGGCAGATGGCTTGCCCACTGCTTGCCCACTGCAGTACTGGTTATAGTGTCAGCACACAGCAAATAATAATTAGTGTCAGAAGCATTACTGCTTGCAGAGAATATACTGCTGCTTGTCATTGTGTTATTTGTATTTTATATTCATAAAGAGAATAAAAGATTTCTTTTTAACAGTTTTTTTTTTCAACACTTGCCATTTAATTTGATGTGGTTGTGGTACTTTTCTTAGTCATAGGTGTATTGTATATAATCAAAAAATATAATGCCACATTGGTATCTAGACATTCGTATGAAGTTGAAGTCTTAAGGTTTGGGAAAAAAATATGAATCAAATTTAACCAGATAAAAACTACCTGTAGAGCCCTGAACCAGACAGTTTGTGCTGAGTATGAATTTCTAGGCATAGTTTGACAAGACCATCTGCACTGGCACATAGACACAAACCCCTTGTGAATGACAGCTTTGAAAACCTCCTGCCAGCTACAGAGTCAAAAAAAAAAAAATATTCCCTTAGCCCTAGTTCTGCTGTAGGCTCCAGGGGAAAGAAGATCCCAAATATTTCTCAGAACCTTCTAAAGAAGACCTATATAAGAATATAAATAACAAACACAAGTCACTTTTTCCTCTTATTCATTCAAACTGCTTTAATTCAGAGCTGAGGAACTTTGCTCTACTTTGGAGTCTATGATATGCTCTCCTTTTTCTATTAGATTCCTGAACAAGTCCTTTTCCCATCATCAAAGCTCACATTGTACAAATTTATATTGTCCCATCACTGTGTACTCTCTGCTTCTCTCTCCTTATCTTCCTGAAAGTTTTTCCTTCCTGAGCACTTTTAGCAGATTCTTTAAGTTGGATCTTCCCTGTTTCCCAGATGCCTAATGGTAGCTTGCCGTTGGCTTCACCCTTAATGTATTCCAAATATTTTCATTTTCCTTTCCAGGCAGTGTTAAAGGATTGTTGAAATTTCTAATAAATCTGAGCATGTTGTAGATTCTTTCCATTTACTACTTAGTTCTTCCCTGAGATGTTCACTTTCAAAAGTTTAGATATGTTTTTATCCCTTTGATATTTCCAACTTTCACATCTATATGTTGAAGGGGAAATAGTATCCTGATTGAAGATTTGCAGTAGTTCTGTTTTAGGGTTGTATATTTTTCTATGGGCCAGTCTTATGGAAATCAGTAGATACACCAGTGCTTTATCAGCTTGTGATTTCCTGCTGATTACCCCATTGTCCTATATATTACTGTCAGAGCATGTGAAAGGACTCACCCTTTGTTGGTCTTTTCCTTCTGACAGAATGCTTGGGTTGAGTGTTTCTGAGACAAACCTGAAAAAATCTGAAAGTTTTAGATGGAAGTGTAGATTGGCTGAAGGGAATGATGAGAATTTCAGCCCCGTTGGTCTGTGTAAGTGCCCACCAGTGGAGGAAATAGTTTATATTTAGTATAGGGAAACACGTCTCTGGACTACCAGCCTTGAAACTATAATTATAATGGAAAGTGTTGATATGTTACTTGCAGCTCATGGAAGAGCCATTAAAGGCTGAGTTCTGAGTTACATCAGGCAATATTTCTTTTAAGAGTCCTATTTTTTGGCACCAGCCCTGCTATAATCAATTTACAGAAAATACTGGAGCTTTAAATGCCATCAGATTGATTTTCCACAAAAAAATATTGCTGGAAACTACTTACAGTCAGTGCAGTTATGGTACTCCACTCCACACTATGTTTTCTAGTATTTTCTGGTTGTGTACGGTATTTTGTAAAACAGATAATAACACGTCCTCTGATGAAAATTTAGTTCATCCTTTTACTCTGCTTGTCCTTAAGCACAGATACAATGGTCCTCATTGGTTCTATTAGTACACAATAAAATACAAAAGTTAACAAAGTACCCAGATTGAGCCCAATAGCGTACATGCGTTTTCTTAAAAGTTTGCAAGACAACCATAAAAGATATGCCCCATTTAAGGACAATAGTCTGAATGAGGAAAGCATTTCATTCTGGTATAATACGTTTTATATAAATTGTGTAATAATGGATGTTTGATAATTTCAGTACATTCCCACTCCCCATCAGCATTATTTTGTGTTCTTTGTGTAGCCCAGAACCCCAAGCTTGAGGCGTGGAGGCTGCAATGCAGGTGCAAGACAGGTGCAAAATCATTCTAATGCTGAAACTTATTTTCTAGAAGAAGATAAATATAAGGAGTTAATCTGACATGTCACAGGGGACGCTAATCCAAAATAAAGTCTTCCTTGCTAAAGAGTGAAATGAGGTTGTGAGTGTGCAAATGGAAAGGTACAACACAGCGTCCATGGTGATCTGAACCCCACCCTGGGCCGTATGAAAACAGGTATTGGCAAAGAGTGCAATATCTGATTCCAGCTGTTATATGAAACTTAAATTGCAGTAAGCTAGTGACCGTACACTCAGCATATATCTCAGAAAGCAAAAGAAAGATCCTCCTCTTCTCTGATCAAAAGGATTTTCAATCTCAGTTCTAACTGCAGCTGTAGGCACTCTGAGAAGCCAGTCTAACACTTCCTAGCAACCTTTAAAGCAAAAATAAACACATCAGTAACAGTTTTCTTGAAGGGCTAAAATGAACTAGCAATTAGTCGAAAGATAATTGTCCTTTTGTATCCCACTGCGGCAAAATATTTCTTCACTCTCCTCTATTTCTACACTTTTGCAAAGTTTGCTACAACTTTACAGCTATTCAGATGTATTCAATGCTTGAGATTACATTAAATTAACCATGCACTACAGTGGCTATTATAGTCACTATCGCTATAGCCCAGCAAGTCAGGCACCCTAGTCTTCTTGCTCTGTAGTAGTTGCTAATAGATGATGATTTTTTGATGGCAACTACTTTAGAGAGGACCCATTACCCCTGTATATTTTCCAAATCTCATGCAGAGCAATTGTTGCTTCAGCAGTGGAAACCAGCTACCACTGAGAATACTACATCCATTTCAGAAATGTTACCATACCAGTGCTGTTTTATAAGGATAAGTAAACTTGCCTCACCAACTCGAGCTGTGCAGAAATAGGATACTTTTCCTTCTATAGGATAGAGTTACTGTGCTGCTAGAAGCAGCATAGCTGTGAGCACACCTTGCAGGCTAGCTAGATTTGCTGAGAAACCCATGCAAACCCGAGTTCTGAAGTATCTACACAACTTGTAGTGTCCCAGGTAACAAGTTCAGAGCTAACTCAAGTATCTTGGCACTGTGCTGCATATATGCACAGTCAGCTATCCAGAAAAAGGATAATTACAAATCAGCAGTGTTAAACATCTAGTCATTGTTTTGATCTTTTAATTCCAAAGAAATCTAATAAGGTACCTACATGACTTCTCAGGTGTTCTGGAATGGGACTTATCAGCATTTTCTGCCATCAGTGCAAAGGTGTAATTATTGCTCTGATTTTTTGTTCTGGTTTAGCATGAAATAGATCAGCAGATGTACATGTGAGAATTTTCACTACTTGTAAAATTAATTATGCTTTTTTTTTTTAGTGCTTTGTTTCTAAACTATTCTGCATATTGTTATATGTTTTTAATCTGGTTTGCCAAAACCAGTCTTTAATGTATGAGTGGTGACAGGAATAGTTATTTAATAAATAATGAAAAGGCGTGCAAATGTTATAATTGTGCTAAATATAGCTAAATGTCACATGCATCGTTTCTTCTTCTGAGGACAATTGCTTTTGTTGGTAGGCTGGGAGACACACAAGACAGAAACCATCACCCCAGGGGCTCAGTTGCACACTTGAAAACAAAACAGCACTGACTGCTCAGAGAGATTCTAACTTCAGAAGTATGCAAAGAAAACCTCGCCTTTGTTCTGGACAAACTAATCAGAAACAGAAATAATGACATAAACTGGTCAGTGTTTGTGAAGTTGTTTTCCTTAATATGACATCCAGAAGAATAATCACAGTTCAGGAATCTTGCTAAATCTTTATGCAAATTGTGCAAAATCAGTTTAGTCCAGATTTCCATGGAAATCAAAGCAACTTCAAATCTAAATTCGGCTTCCACTGAATCATTCACTTCTCAGGTGCCAACAAAAACTCCAGGCTACGAGAGGCTGACAGTTCTGTTGTACCAGCAAGGGGACTGTCTCTAAAGTCACCTTCCCACATAAAGCCTGCATAAGTCTAAGTGACTGATACAGTCCCAGTCTCTGTAAAATATTTTCTGTTTCTAGATTCAGAAAGAGAGAAACATAGCTGTTTGATTTTTTAAATAATATGTGAGGACTTGAACTCATTTCTTGCTGAGAATGTCATTGGGTGTCTGCTGTCTTTGGGAAAAGATATTGCTCTTTTCTTCCAAGATGCACCTGCTCTTTCTGTTCAGTTATTGGTTTTATTATGTTTTGTAAAATGGCACCCTTAATCTCATCTCAAAGTTGGTCTGACTGTGTTCAGGTTTGCCAATTCTGAGGACAATCACATTGAATCTCTTTCACTGAATCTGGAATGTTTGTGGCTTTACTGATTTTTGTTATCACTCAAACTTTGTAGAGATTATCTATGCAAGCTTGTGTCACTGGCTTCGGAGATCATTAAGTTTAGCAGCTCACATTACCTTTGGTTCTGCTGGTATTTGATTGACACAGGGAATACGCATTTACTTTACTGGATCTTTTCCTCCCTTGGTGCTTCTATGTTCTTCGTTCTGCTTCCATACACTGCCTCTCCAACCTGCTCTTGCTCTTATTTGTAATGTGAACAGAGAAGTCTCTATTAAGTGGGTGTGGAGCACACACATCTGTTTATGGTTTAGTGAAGGATGATTGTAGTTCAGGATGTGATATGGCCACTAATCAAGTCATGAGTAATATACCTTGGAGAACGTAAAACAACGTGAATTATTGAAGCAGCAAAGATGTTTGCAGATGAGAGTCTCAGGGCATTAGCTCAAGTAGTGCAGCTTATTTCAAAACTATAGAGGCATCTGTGGCTTTATAAGTCTGGAAAGAGGCAATAGAAGCAGTTCAATAACATGTGACCTTTGGGCAAGGGCATTTGTCTGCTTAGCTTCTCTTTAAGCAGGAGTCACAAGCAGATACTCAGTTTGTGGAACTTGGTGGAGATTTTCTATCTGGCTAGTACCATTAAATAACATCAGACCTTATTAATCATGTGTCAAATACCACCATAGTGATTTAGCTTTGCTTTTACCACAGTGGACCACAAGACCGAGATACTTTGCTCTGCACCTTTATTTTCAGTTATTAGTCGAACTGGTGGATGTTCAGGCTCTCTGATTTATGCGTGAAACTACCTAAGAGATTCTGAGCAAAATAATAAACAAGAATTCTCCCTCACCACGTATACGGCATTCCAGGGGGGATTTTGCAAGACGTACAGCCCTTCAAACTCTCAGGAGGATCAGAGTGTTTATTTTAAGAGAAAGCAGTCTCAGAGAGCAAATTGTAAACTGTGAAGATTAACAAGGAGTTTTTCAAAGGCATAAAGGGAAGTCAGATGCCTAACTCACATTAAAAGTCGATAGGAGTTGAGCATTTAATCCCATTGGTGTCTTGGAGAAGCTGCTTCTGAAAAGAAACTTTTATGCTCATTGAATTTCAAAGGAGTATTCTGAAAATTCCTGAGTGGACTTGAGTTTCAAGTTCCCTGCACAACTGAACAACAGTCAAAGGGGTTTTTTTTTAAGCTATACAGCAGCTGGGATAAAATGCCAGATATATATGGCACCCACCAGCTGTTCTCCCCTCATATACTAAACACCCCACTATGTGATGGCTGACCTCTCTTTTGTAAAGACAATTGATCACCAGTGATATTGCTCTCCCTTCCCCTTACCAGCTGTTTTCCTTCCTTGAGCACTGCCTTTTGATGAGAAAAAGGTTTTTTTCAGCTCTCTGGTCTTCTTTCACTAGTTTGCCTTCAGCATAGTGCTTGCAAACCACCTTTCCCTATCACTTAGGTGTACTCTTATTTTCTTTATCTGCTTTCACCCACAGCCCTCCATAACAAAGGTATCATACGCTCCCCAAAGGGCTGCTGTTCACTTTGTAGAGCCAGCTAAGCAAGCTCTTCCCATTATTCACAAAGCTTTCCCAGCAGTTGCCCTGCATTTACTCACTATAGTTTAATCCACGTGAGCTCACATACCTCTCATTGTAATACTGAAACTGTAACTTAGAGCTCTGAACATGAAAGATTATTTATCTGGCTGCTGCCTCATGTCACTTAGTTTAAAGAATATATGTACCACTTTCTCTGACATTGTTTGGAAGCCAAAGCTGGAAATAGATGGCATGGAGATTAATCGTCTAAATTCGTCATTTCAAGGAGAAGTAAAGAGGACATACATTCATGACCCACACTTTTATGCTACAACAATCAATTTTCTCTTGTGTAATAAAGAGAAAGGCTCAGGGATGCTGAGACATAAGCTTTGGCTGAATCCTGCACTTTGGCAGAGCAAGGCACAGAGAGCCAAGTATGATGCTCAGTTGAAGCACTCAGTCACTGCAGTTGCTGGAAAGCCCAGAAAGCGGTCTCTAGGCAGCAGAGCATTCCCATTAAGGCCAATCAGTCTATCAGGTTTCATACACCCGCCACCAGAGAAATTTGTCAACTTAAAGCAGCAGGGAGAAAATTATACATCCAGAAGCTGGAGACATCCCCATAGACTCAGCAAACTGAACAATTCAAGAGTAAGGTGTGCAGCTGCAAAAGCAATGTCCCAGAACCTATCACCATATTTTCCACTCTACTTACTCTATGCTGCGTATTTCATTGATGATACATCCACGACTGTTGCACTGCTTGCAGTCTGATAAACCACATTTGACTAGCCCTTGCTGTGCAAGCAGGCACAGTTTCTTTTCATTTGTTGGTAACTATGTCAATGCAGGATTACAGGCATCAACAGTCACACTAACATTTTACGAAAAGAGGAGGGTGGGGAGTAGGAAAGAGCCTGAGAAAGGGACACCTCAGCCATACAGATACACTTTACATAAATACCCCCAGATCTTAAATAGCATTTGCCATATGGCTTCAGTAGAACCTACAGAAAATTCATGAGTATTTTTCACGCTGTCCTCAAAATATCATCAATAAGAACAAACTCCATCTTAAAATTCTCCTATTTTAATATGAAATATTGGAAGCACATTTTTTTTTTAAAGAGAAAAATTAAACTGTTCTAATTCTCTCCTCCTTACTTTCCTCATTTCTTAGTGAGAAAAAAAAGAAAAGGAGAGATACATGTTTTCCAAATTCTCTCCCTTTTTCCTGTTTTTCTATCTTTCCCGAGTAAGAAAACATAAATTGATGACAGAAAGACTGTTTTCTCCACTACTCACCACTTAATGCTTTTCCCTCTTTCTTCCTTTCTTCCAGTGGAAAAAAACTGAGTATAAAACCAGAGCATAGGAATTTTCATATCATTTTAGAAAAGTTCTTGTTAAAAAGTTGCTTAAGAAAAATGGTTCTTGTGTGAATTACATTTTAAAGTTTGCATTCCATATTTGCCTACTGTAAATACTCTGTCTCACTAAGGCTTATCTGGATGAAAATCAACAGCTTGAATAAAAACACTATTGCAAGCTAAAATGTTTGTCAAAAAAAATGCAAAGTGAGGACAAAAACAACAGTTCCTAATCAGGTGAAGTAATTTTTGATAAAATTCTGCACATACTGATGTTTTCATTTCTGATCAATCATCTAGAAAAGGAAAGAAACGTAAGTTAAGGAAATGTAAGGGTTGAGACATCGTATTATCTATAAATGTAAAGTATAAAAACGATATATATTTAATATATGTAGTACAGCATAGAATTGTATAGTATAAAATTTGCATATAGTAGCTTGAAAAGTGCAGCAAAAACTGGTTGTGGTAAAGAAATAACGCAGAAGATATCTGGAAATTATAGAAATATGTTAGAAAAATTCCACAAGTAGATACATTAAAATAAACGCATGCTCTTGTATGGCTGAGAGGAATTTAATCTTATACATGAAATAGTCAATATAAGTGAGAAATGTGGGAAGTGTCAATTCTGTAATGGAAGTTTGAGTGATAGAGCATTACATGTAAGACATACTTGCAAGGAGATGTAACTAGAGAAAATACTTGAGCAGTTTTAGAGTGCCTAAATGAAGGCATCATGTAGAATCACAGAATCATAGAATCATT
>NW_009215896.1:385-2892 GCF_000690835.1 Fulmarus glacialis | reverse complement strand
ACCTGCCTGGAAGTAAGTACTTTTCCCCAAAGAAATCGTAGGGCTCCTTTATTTCAACTGATAAACTACTTTCATAGTCTTAAATATATTCCATATTGGCCATGTTAGTTACATACTGTTTGCACAGTTCATATACCATGGTTTACAACTGAGTTAGTCTGAATTGTAAGAAAACCCCTATAATCTATTTAAGATTTCTTTATTGTCCTCCAAGACCACCTTCTCCATCGCACTACAGCTATGCTTATGTGATGATGCCACATTTGATCCTAAACTATGAAACAATCTTGGGGCAATCAACCTGAATAGAAAAAAGTGGTCTGAGGTGTTATAGACCTATATGCAGTACCTGTTGGTAGTGAATACCTCATTTCCAGCATATGCCTATTTAAAGATGGAATTTCAGAAAAGTTGTTACTGTGGTACAATCAATCTTGATGTATGAGCACAGTTTAGTTAAATGATTCCCTCATAGAACTGGAGCTGAACTTGAGCTACAAATGTGGCATTTCACATATTAGTTAAAAGAATTACAACAAAATAATGTTTTAGGCAATTAATTTTTTACTCTCGCTCTACATCATCAAGATTTCCACAATTTAAAAACCATTTGTTGGCATGGAAACATCAGCTTAATTAAAAATGGATTAAACTAATTAACCTAAAACATATCATACTATAGAGTGTTTGATTTAGAATACATTAGAGGAAACAGAATGTTTTTCATTATCATTTTGTCTTTTATCTATAGAAAATGTTTTGGTTCCATGAGAATTTATATGCTCGATTTTCGGGCTGTCTCCCGGAGGTGAGAATACTGTTGACAAGTAATGTAAAAGGTTCCTGTTTCAGCAAAGGTGGACCCTGTGTGTATATATATTGTCTATCCCTAGCAATAGTTTTGCTTTCCAATTGTCCATCAGATACCACCATGTGGCATTTCATCTTCTTTCCCAGCTGCAAATTTTATTTCAGATCTGATGTGTTGACACACCAGAAATTGATTGGGTTAAACAGAAAATGAAGATATAAAGTTGCAAAATGATCCATACTCTTCTGCCAATTTGTTAAATTACCATATGACAGAAGAAAATAGTAAGTATTTAGCTAAGTATCTTCCCTGGAGAAAGGAGCCTTAAAGATTCAGAGCTTCTTTCCCGTAACCAACTTCTGTCCCTATAATCCCATCATGCTATATGATCTTCCACTTGTGTTAGGGTCAATAAGTAGTTGTTTCTCATGTACAATTTCCTTTTCATTTGAATGGCTTTGGATAGTAACCGCAGTTTTCAAAGAAAATATTAAAAATTTCATTCAGTGTCTGACATTATATCAGTGATTGCATCAGCATTACTTCATGGATCTACATATATTACTTAGTGTAATTCTGGCTAGATTCTGAATTACTCACTATTAACTTCAATAGGAAGGTCAAGTCTTAATGCAGTCATGAAAACACACTCTCTTTCTGCAAGGTCAGGCTGAAAAATCAGAGTGCAGGGTCAGACTTGTGAGTTTCTTTTTTTTTTTTTTACAATTTAAAATAAATTAAAATCAACGGGTGCTTGCAGATTTTTTTTTTCTAATATGAAGCAACAGCTCTTTGTAATAGAAATCTTGTAATCCAACAAGCAGCTGCTGCTTCATTCAAATGCAGAGCTTAGATAATGTCAAAATGTCGTATCTATGGCATGTAACATGACTATAAATGTGGAGTAAAAAACCCAAATATCTCAATGCTGCTTGAATTCTTGAATTTCACTCCTCAGTTCTCCTTACACTTCTTATTCCCAGCTGGGGGCTGAAGGAGATAAGAGACTGAAATCCCATTTTAAAAATATAAATATTGCAGTGCTCTCTTGGGTGGTTACAGATGCTTGTTCTGAAACACTAGGGTTTCATTTCTTGCAGGATGTGAAAGATCTATTTTATTGAACAATTCAGTGTCAACCTTGCCATTCAGCCCTTAATATGGTACATAGTGAATGCTGCTATGCCTAGCAGGTGGCCCGAGGGGTACCCTGTCAGCATTTTTGTGATGCACTGCAGGAACATTAAAACCATTCATACAATTCTGAGAACTCCAAACACTTTAATATTGCTCTGAGTTTCCACTTAAAATGTAAATATCAGTGACCTTTCAGAAGACTTCATTTTAAAGAGACCTCATTTGCATGACTGGTTGGTGAAGTGACATCCATACTCAAAACAATTTAAGGCTACTGGTTTCTTTTTGCTAGCATGAGGCTGTCCTGGTTTCGGCTGGGATAGGGTTAAATTTCTTCCTAGTGCTGTGTTTTGGATTTACTATGAATGAGAAGAATGTTGATAACACACTGATTTTTCAGTTGTTGCTACGTGCCCTCCTAGTCCAAGGACAGCTCCCATGCCTACTGACTGAGCTAGGTACACAAGATGGGAGGGAACATAATCAGGACAGCCAGCTCAGCTGGCTAATGGGGTATTCCATACCATGTGATGTCATGCTCAGTATATGAATGGTAGGC
>NW_009215896.1:0-223 GCF_000690835.1 Fulmarus glacialis | reverse complement strand
CTTCCGTTTCTCTCCCCATCCCCCGGGGGGTGGGTAGGGCAGATTGAGCGAGCGGCTGCGTGGGGTTTGGCTGCCTGCCAGGTTAAACCATTACAGTCCTTTTTGGTGCCCAACGTGGGGCACAAAGGGTTGAGATAACAACACATCTGACCCGAACAGGTTAAAACAAATTTGTTATAAGCATTGATTGTATCAGTTTAGTAGTCGCTAGTCACAATGTTGG
>NW_009215895.1:0-5690 GCF_000690835.1 Fulmarus glacialis | reverse complement strand
AATAAAATAAAATAAAATAAAATAAATAATAAAATAAATAAACCAAAAGCTTTTCTTGCATTTGGGACAGCACTGAAATCAAGAGTTGCTGTAGGAAAAAAGATAAAAGCAATTATGAATCTACCCTTCTGCTTGCTGAATGTTTACAAGAGTATTATCACAGTCTTCTAGCAGCATCTGCTTGTTTATTTTTTAAAAAAAACAACAATGTAACAGGACTCTGCTTGCCATAAATTCCATCTGCTGTACATATTTTGAGTGTTGCCATTTCACAGAGATATTTGTCAGCATGATAATTAAAGCTGATGCATTGATGCATAGGACAGTTATTAAACTCTTCAATCTGTTTGAGACTATAGATTGTTTTCTTTATTATTGTACATGCAAGTGCTTTGTTCTGTGGTCCTTATTCTAGTAGTTATTATTGTTGATGTGATAGATCCATTTCAAACACATGCATATGTTTTAAGTGGAGTGACTACAGTGCTATTTGAAAATAATCAATCTATCTCTTCAATCCTCAGATTAAAAAAGATCTTAGTCCTCACATATTTGAGAAATGAGCTACATTCTTAAAATGTGGAGGGAGTTAGAAATAAGGATGTCTCTGGATACATTATTTACAGTAAAACATCTTACCTATCCTGGATCTTTTCTTCCTAATTAAATTTCATTAGGAAAATCAATTGGTGAAATTATTCAGCATTTGTAATAGTAGGAAGCTAATCTGCAGGTCCCAACATGCTTGAAATGACAGCATTCTGTTGCAGAAATGCTGTTGGTCCAAGGTTATTTCCTCTGCCCAATTAACTTTGCTGCAGACAGATACATATAATTTTCCACAAGCACTGAAGAGACTTAAGTCCCAAGTACCATTTTTACCAGTCATGCAGTTGCCAAAATCCCACTAGTTGCTTAGGTACCTAAATCCTAGGTATTCAGAGACACCTTTTACCCTGCACTTGTCTACAAAATTAAAATCAAAGTGCTTCGGAAATTATACTTTATCTTAACAAACTGAGTGTTTTTTTCCGAGTCACATGCTTTGCTGATCACAGACAAAAAATAGAAATAACAGTGAGAATATTCTTTCTTGATGAAGTGGACACATTAAATCTTTTATTGCTGGTGGTACTGTAGAAAGGCATAAGAAGAGAGGATTTTGCATCCTATGAACTGTTAATTTGAATTTCTTCCATCGCACCAGAAGTGCAGCAGAGAAGACCATTTGGCTTTGGATGCTTTGAAACTCTGTTGTTCTTTAAGATACTCCTGTAGAGTATTAGACAATTCTCAATGGTTTTATTGGGTCACATCCATCCATCCCAGTATCCTGTCTCCAACAATGTCAAAAGCATATGCAGTTTGAGCAGATGCTTAGATACAATTCGACTTTATAAAAGTGCAAGTATTACATCATAGTTCTCCTGAGTGACCTCTTAGACTCCAACAATTTGTGACTCAGGGACTTTCTCAGCTAGAAGTGGTGTCTGAACCACAATTAGATCTCTTCAAGCAAACTTGAAGTCTCCCCTGGAACTCATGCAAACTTCTACAACTTACAAGACCTCGGGGCAAGGTGCTCAGCCAACTTAACTACACATCCCATGAACCTCTTCCAGCTATTTTCATTGATGCCCATTATTTCTTCTATCAGAAATGTGAGTCCTTAACTACTCTCTACTTTTAGAAGCCTCTACAATATTCTTCACCCACCTCCTCATTTGTCTCTTTTCCAACCTAAAGAGTCATAACTTACACTATTATGTCTCATATAGAAGCCATTCTGTACCTTCCATTATTCCCATTGGCCTTTTCTGAAGCTTTTCTAGTTCCACTAGATCCTTTTCAAGATAGAAAATGTGAACAAACCAGTGCACAGAATTCAAGTTATGGGCATACAATAAGTGGCATAGTAATGTTCTGTGCTCTTGTTTTCCTGTCCCTTTTGTAATAATTTCTTGTATTCAGTTTATCTTTTTGACAGCTTCTGAGCTGACCTTTTAATGGAATTGCCTATGTCTACTAGATTTTCATGGTACTACCTACTGTAAAACCTCAAAAATATTTTCTTGAAACAGAACAAAAAGAACAGAAACAGCCTTTTCCTAAAAAAAACCCTAAAACACTCCCTCCAAAAAAAAAAACAAAAAAACCCAAACCAAACCAAACCAACCAAACAAAAAAAACCCACCACCATAAAAACCCCACCAACCAACCAAACAAGCAAACAAACAAAAAAATAGCCCCACTACTAAAACAAAACAGGGCTAATCTGCCATTTGGATGAATCATTAGGCTGTTCTGTGTCATTTCCTTTGCTCTTTCATCTGACACAGAGGAAAACAGATGCAAAAAATGTAGTTCACTGTTTATCTGGTCCTTTAAGAATTCAGAGTCTTCTTTTATACATTTTTCTCTGGGCAAACTGCATTACCATTACTGAGTGATATTTCTGTTTTTCCCATAGAATAGAGTAACTGATCAGATTCTTAACAGTAATATACAGTCCTGCATTAAACTAGAGCAGGGGCTATCAAACTTTTTGCCCCACATACCAACTCCCGTCTACATTCAATGCCTCTCTCTCCTCTTCCTCCAGCCTGAGAGTCACTTAACTGAAGGGTGGAGTGAAATGTACCCACGAAATATGTCTTGGGGGAAAGCGACAGAATTCACCCTTTTGCTAAGTGGAGGTGGGAGCAGTGGAGAAGAATGATTGAAGCTGCATTAAAAAACCCTGCTCAGCAGGGGAAACAGCAGGACGAGTGGAGAGAGCAGATGACTAATAAGATGATGCTGACTCCACGGAGCCCCTCACAAGCCTCCCCCCCAGTCCATTCAGAATCATTCTGTGTCCCTCCCAAGAGTGATAGCCTCCTGCTTGTATGAAACTGAATACAATTTAGAGAGAATAACAGTATATTTGTTGTGGCAGGGAATGCCGGGGACAGATGGAAAACCAGGCTTTCCTGGCATTGCTGGACATCCCGGAGATGTGGTGAGTAGGGCTATCATAATCTGTGATCACCTAACACACACTGGCTCCCAAACCTATGTCTTAAGGATCAGCAGGAGCCCTAACAGTACTTGCTGGCAGCTTGTGGACAGCTGGGCCTGGGTTTGTCCTACTTAACCTGGAGGAGTTACCTCAGACGCCAAACACAGGAACAGAGTGTCCCTTGGCCTTGCCTCCCTCATCAGTCAGAAGTGATACAGGCATATCCAGAGGCTAGTTCTGATCCTTCGATGCTCATTTGCTTTTAATTATTCAGAAATCAGCTCTGTTTTTAATTAGAGGGAAGCCAAGAGGCTCATAGGTAATAATTTTAATGCATTTCTCATGCTTAAGAGCTGCGAGGATTACAGAGCTCTTTAGCTGGGAAATCCCATGGCTCGTCCCCTGCCACCTTCCTCTCACTCGTGCCAGACAAGCTGTCTGCATCCTCAGCACAGTGAGTTGTTTCGAGGGGCTGATCAAGCTTAGAAATAACCTGGCTCAAAAATGACTCCTTAGCTCACCTGTGTTCCCCTGCCCGGTCCACTGGGCAATCCTGGACACAACTGAGATTGTTAATGCCGAGAAAGGAAGGAGCAGCCAGGCATGGCTGATTTCAGTGCAGTGAAAGAAAGGCTTGTTGAATTAATCCCCAACTAATGAAATGTTGTGTACCCATTTGCTTCTGGTCTTTTGTGAACTCTGTCCAAAGTGCTGGGAAATACTTTTAAGCATCAAATCCTCAGAGGGTCTGAGTTGAAACCAGCTGGCCCCATTTGTGGTTTGAGAGAGCTGGGGATCAATCATTCTGTACCTGCATTTTACTGTTGTGATTTTTGTGAAACTAGAGGAAGCACATTTTCACAATTTTTCCTTTTAAATCACTTATGCTCATTTTTTTTATCACATACAGGGTCCAAAAGGGGAGAAGGGTGACCGAGGACCTCAGGTGAGATTGTGTGGATTTCATTCTTTCTGAGAAACCTAGTGAAATGTAGTACTTAATAAACGGGGCTTTCACCTGCAATGCTTTTGAAATAGGGTGAACCAGGACAGGACGGGAACAGTGTTGTGGGACCACCTGGACCACCAGGTCCACCAG
The DNA here is from genome assembly GCF_000690835.1 of Fulmarus glacialis. Taxonomy (NCBI): domain Eukaryota; kingdom Metazoa; phylum Chordata; class Aves; order Procellariiformes; family Procellariidae; genus Fulmarus; species Fulmarus glacialis. The sequence goes on along the minus strand of NW_009215895.1, from coordinate 1,590 downwards.
GATCAATCATAGCAATACCTAAGGTAAGCGTGTTTATCAAGCATTAAAGTCACTGTAACTCATCTTACAGAGAAGAGGACACAAACGGTTAACAAACTGGCAATTCTGCTGTTGATGTTCAGGTCATAAGTCTACTCCTCAAAACAAAAAAATCTCAATATGTCTCTGTATCAAATGTAGAAAAGACAAAATGGGAAAGTGGGTGAAGAGCTTACATACAAGAATTATGGGGTCATATTGGGAGCTTCTCATAAACTCTCCAGGTGATTCTGCAGGAGTTGTGAACATCAAAAATCAACAGAGAAATACAAAACTGGGAATGTTTAACAAAGCAAGGCACCTGAGACACAGCATACCGCTGTGAGAGGAGAGGAGAGCAATGTGTTGCGTTTTCTGACAGGTGTCCACTATACAAACCAGAGCACTGACTCTGTTGTGGAAGCAACAGCCAAAAGTACCAAAGGCTAAAATGCTAGAAGCTCATAAAAACTGTCCAATATCCTTTAGCTGCATGTATATTTTCAGTCAGTTTTGTTTTGTGCACATCAGCCTTTGCAAAAACAATACTAGTTAGCAGTAACGAAGGCTAGAGATTAGGATGAATCCCATTTCAAGCTGACAACAAAAATCCTTGTAGTTGGCTTGATATGACATTAAGATCTGGAGAAGCTGTGAGTGGCTGCAGGAAATTCTTCACCTCTGAGAGCTGAAGGTACCTAAAACAGCCGGACTCGTCCATAGGAATGCATATAATGGCAGTAAGAAGTGATCTGTGATTGCAAGAAGGGAAAATGCCCAGCTGAGAAATCTGTGTTAGGGGAAGCTGGGCACCAACATTATCATAAAGCTGAGCTACACATAACTTTTTTTGTTAACTGAAACAACTAGGCTTTCACTTAGGCTTCTGCCACTGATAGCAAATACAGCATAAATTGGCATTCCATAGCTCACATAATCAGTCCCAGAAGAGTTGGGTTTTTTAACTAAATTTACTGGGTATCCACTCAGAATCTTAGCATCCAAGACCCTAGGATCTTGGATGAGCAGGATTATAGATTCACAGAAATGTTGGTTGGAGGGGGTGTCTGAAGATCATCTAGTTCAAAGTCCTGCTCAAAGTGGGACTGTCACCAGCTCTACACTTTATCATGTTTCTGTTGGAGTTTCTAGGAAATTCCTCAATAGCTGTGACAGAAAAGCTGATGTAAAATTCATGTTCTTTCTCACAGCCCTGCCATGGTGTCACTGTGGGGCCTTAACTCTTATCAGTGACTAAACAGCTCTGTTTGCAGTAATAATGAACCTGAATATGTTGTTCCTTAGCTCATTAATACTCGAAAAACACTGTGAGAGCCTCAGGGGGAGGACAGTATGTATAAGAAATGCAAAAAGATTATTGAAGCTGACATAGCAAACTCATGACACTAGTTTGGTGGAGGCTGCATGGTTTCCTACACATTGTGATAGTCACAGTCCACATGTCTATTTAATGTGTAGCTATGTCTGAAGAAACCTAATATGCATCCTCTGAATTCTCCAGAACTTCTATATGAACTACTGCCGTGGTTTAATCCCACGCAGCCGCTCACT
>NW_009215894.1:0-9751 GCF_000690835.1 Fulmarus glacialis | reverse complement strand
CTTTAAAGGTCCCTTCCAACCCAAACTACACTATGATTCCATGATCTTTTTTCACAAGAGAGTGTCTACTGTAACCACGGTGCTGAAGGGGAAAGGCAAGATTAGCAAATGGCCATCTAGCTTGACAAAAGCAGATATGAAACGATTACTCAAGTAAGCGGGTTTAAAAATGTTAGTGCAGAACTGTATCATCTACCACGACTGACCTAGGAACTCTGAAGAGCAGTAACCACAGGATAAAACCAAGCACATTCATTCCTTAATTGACCAATATCTAGTTTATAATCAAAAAGGTGATGAAAAAAGTATCTTGTAAGCATTAGGTCTGCATATGAATATTAAGACTGAAAAGATGAAGGGTATACCTGAGTAAGCACTCAGAAAGTGAAGTGCCCTTTTATTAAGTTATACATACTTCAATAATATGTTTTGGTTTTAGTTTTTCCTTTTCTATTCATCTGTTCCAAGAGGGATAAATTTTATGTACTTTCTCAATGTAAATGGGCACATTTACTTCAGTGTACAAGGACAACACTCACTGAAAGGTCTATTTTCCTCTAAGTGTTCAGTAAAGCTGTCACATACCAGTGGCCGTGCTTTCACATTCGTGCACATGCTGTAAAAAGGAAAACAACTTTGAAACGAAATGGTTCTGCCTCAATAAAATCATACAAGAGGATATTCAGCACTTGTCTAGGGAAGACTAGCCAAGAATATTAACAGGTTGAAAAAATAAAAACCCCACTGTATCCTCAGCTTAACTAAAACAATTCAAATAAAAGGCATCTCCCATTCGCAAGAAAACATACCCAAATCACCTATTAAAGTGTACAATAGGTATAACTGGTAATAGTTCATATATGTATTCAAGTATCTTCACCAAGAAGTGACCTTTAAGCAGCACAGGTAACAGATTTTGCACATACGAGTTCCTACAGTAACGAAACCTCCCTCCCACTTTCTAAAGATTCATTCCAAGTGATAAGGAAGGAAAAGCAGTCCAGATGGCGAGGCTCAAGCTCTTCAGCTCAGGAACCACGTCTTCCCTCACGACTTACACTATTAGCACACAACAAAACAGCCTCGGCTGCACCTTCAGCACTATTCTTACTCACATGAGAAGCTCAAATTGTAAAGAGGTGTGTCCCAACACTTGTTCCAAGATGAAGTAGTTAAAAACTGCAACTATAGAAAATACAAATGTTTATTCACTATTTATCAGATCTACGCAGCTCCAAGAACGTATTGGCTTTTTTGACTCCCCCACAAAGTCACTCATTCTGCCCAAACAAAGGAAGAACAGTCTGGTCCCAACTCTCATCCCAGCGCAGCTGCTTGGATGCACGAAGGTTTTTTCTGAAGTTGTGAAGTTTGCCTTCCAGTGTAGGAAATCCCAAGAAAAGCATCTGTAAGTTAAAGGAAAAACACAGAAAAGATACCATCATATTACATTTTAGACTCATTCTAGCCTCCCCAATGTTAACCCTCAACTATAACGCTGCAGTAAGAGAGCGCTCTTTGGTCTGGCCCTATAAATAGTGAACAATGACAGTATTTAAAATGTTCTTGCCAGCTTCAGATTCATATTCAAATAGAAGTGAGGCAATAACATTCACCAGGCAAAGCAGTATCTTCTGAGAATGCAAAACACACAGATGATTGTCAGATATGAAAAGATGTCTCACACAGTAGCACCTTTGCAGTTATAGCTAGGGGGAAAGAAAAATCAGTCAAGCCCTTACCTTTAGTTGTTCTGAAAGTTCGTTTGAGTCCCTGAATATCAGACCATTTTCATTGTGTTTCACAAGTTCATGTAAACTGTGAACAGAAGTCATAGAAAAGAACGTGAGACAAAAAGCAGAGAGTGGGACATACACATTTAAAAAGTTGCATAGAGACAGCCAAAGAGACCATGCTAGGGTATCTGTAACATTGTGATCCTGGATGTCTACATATGAGCTTCATACCTGACAAAATGGAATGAAGAAGGCAGTTTTAAAGGTTTAAATTTAAAGATTGTTTCTCCCTTTTATGTCAGACTATCTAAACCTACCATTACAGTACAAAAGGGCCCTCACTCTGTCTTTGTGCCGTTCATCTGGACACACATTAAAAATCAGGGCAATAATCTACTTTAAAATTAACCTACAAGGAAAATCTGTCCATGATCCAGTTCATGAGACCTTCACAAAGAATGTATCTTTATTTATAAAAGCTACTGTTTCCCCAAAGGACTGTAAACTGTAAGGCTGACTATGCATACACTCACCCCTTCACAGAACAGACACGAATATGCAGAAGGAAGCTTTTTTTACATGAAGTATATGGAAACAAAGGATTACAGGGTAGGTTTTTAAGGCAATTGGTTGCATTAAATGCTCCCAACTTTGTAAAAACTAGTGTAAATTTTTTAACTGGCCTTAAATAAAACAACCTTGATTTCTAATTTATCTTACTGAATTTAAAAAAAATTACTATGGCATAGTACTGGAATCTCATTTGATACATGCAGAAGCTGCTGAACTCTTGCTTTGTAAGAATACTGTTTTCTATGATCCACTTAAACTGTATCAGAATAAGCAAGCTCTTACCATTCAAAATATATTGCACACACAGGTAAACAACAGCCAAACATATCTACCACCTTCATGGGTAAATCCAAACCACTAGATGATTTATGCAGACACACCCCCAGATCTGCTGAGCCTGAAAAGCAAACAAAAGAGGCAAGATTCTGAATTCTCTGAAAGCAGCAGTTCTAATCTGACTATAAACCTTTCTATTTATGTACTACTTTGGGTGATGCAAGCTAAACATGAGCTACCTTCAAGACCATCCAGACTGACTCAATTTCAAGCACTTGGGGGAAAAAAAAAAGCGTGATATATTTTGTTACTAAAATTAGTCAGGCTTTAGAAACATACCAGGCGAGTGCATATGAAATTGAAGGGAATTTTAAAATTTCACACATCTTAAAACAGCCTTTCTGCCTCTTTATCTGCTAAGAATGGGTAAGTGCACAGGAAAACTCCATCACAAACCAGACAGGATATGCTGCGTGGCTCACTAGCGACCTCTTCCAGTTCAAGTGATTTCAAAATAGAGAAATTACAGCATGATTTTATACATTATATTCAGCAGTTAAAAAGTACCAGACAAACAGTGTTTTACAGCCATATAAATTGGCAGGTTCTAACCCCTGCAGAATGTAGATCAAGTTGAATATGTATTTTATTACTTTATCAAGCTTACTCACACTTTATGCTAATACAATAAACATGCTGAGGGAATACTATTCCAAGGACATGTTAATTTAGAATTTCAGCTACTTTTGGTTGCCAAAAACTTTATGATTTCATTTACTGAAGTGACCCTGAAAGTAAGCTGGAATATGCACAGGCACGCTGTATTTCAGCATAGTTAGAAGAAATGAACAGTACGAAGAACAGGCTAAAATAGCAATGCAGGTACTACGCCTATATCTCGGGATAACAGTGAAAAACTGTAGTTAGAGGAATTTAGCAATTTTGCTGGCATGAGTCAAAACCACAAACAGTATACATGTATACCGTCACTAACCAGCAACTTCATTCGCTTATTGTATTCCGCTAGCTTCCGTGCAAAATCTGTATCAGCTCTCTGCAAATTTGTTAAGTTGTTTTTCCACACATTCTCAAGCCTATTTCATAATCCACTATTTACCAAGCAAAAGAGGGTAATCCTCAGCTTCAAGCCATGGTGTACAGATCTGGATATGTTTAAAACGTAGTTTATTTATCAGTCCGTTGTAGTAGTCTTTTAGAGGTCCTTTGCCTGTTTAAAACAGAAAAAAAAAAAAATAGTTCTTTTATTCAAGATGACTGAAAATAGTGTGGTCTGTGCATCTTACTGTACAGCTGACAAACTCCTGTTGTATCAGGTATATCAAAAAAGACACCACTCACAATCCCCAAAAGGATACGTAAAAGGCTAAGTCCCCTTGAAAGCAACGTGAACCTAGACTTGTTGTTTACTCAATATTTAGAAAAGCCTGCCATCAATATCCCCCAGTCTTGACATGCACTTTGTCTACAGCCGTAAGATAACCAAATAACTAATGACAAATTTCATCAGCACAATTGGCCCTTCAAAATCACACTAAATTTTAATTTGCTTTTAGTGAGAAAGCTAACAAACAGCATTCATTCTGTCTGCACAACTTTTTGGCAAAACCTTGTCTGATGAGTAGGTTCTCTTTTCCACCACTAAATAAAAACCTTTCTACTTAACACTCCAAACATCAGATTTTAAGTTTCTTTTGCAGCATCATCTCAATGTTGAGCTTAAATTCTTTTGAACACTGAGTAATGCACAGCTGTACTAGATAGGCAGGCTGAGAGCTTCTCCTCTTTAAAGATGTGCCATGATTACACGGCTGTAAATCACTACTCTCATAACCAGACGTAAAGACAACAGTCCCTCCTCTCTCTTCACCATCCACAGAAGACTCAGCATAGAACAAAAGTGAAAATTAAGTCTTCTGTATTAGCACTGAAAGAATTGTAAAGCGAATAAACTATTACCTGTTATCACACATACTAAAGATGGAAGCTTGACTCCCTCATTGATATACCGCTCATAATCTGGAGAAGATAAAAAACTGTTTAGAGTCAATAAATATACAGATGCCTGGTTTAAGAATGGTCACGGTGTATTAATTGTTTAGCTTCCTACTTCAAGTAATTTCTTTATAAGCATATACCTAGTAAAATAGTAGTAAATTTAGCAATATTATAATTGTCAAACTTTTATAGAAATAAAGTATGGTCTGTTTAAAATGCGCTATTCATAAAGCATTTGTTCTACTACACTGTATTGTCTGTTTCAACATACTAATTTAGAAACTGCAGCTGAAAAGTCTACAAAATAAGACAATGCATATTCCATTCTTCCCTATTATCAGATGCCTATGGAGAGTACATGTAATAGCTTCGAAAATAAAATTGCAATTTACAAACTAGTTAGAAATGTAATTCCCCCTGACAACTACGCTAATTGAATCCAGATGTTGCACTTCTGTATTTCAACTACTACTCTTAAACCACTGCTAATTAATCCAATACACCTGCATTTTCACTCGAATATGGAGGCATCGTTCTTTGGAGAAGCCCTTCGTAACTGTCCAGAACACAACCATTCCCCTTTGAAGAGGTGAGATTAACTCCTTCATACCTACCTTCTAAAGCTTTTAAAAGGACTGAAAAGTCTTCATCCTCTGAAAGAGAGAGCTTTATTAGTGACATTCAGATTTCTATCGTTTATAATGAATTACTGTCTTTAAATAACAACAATCAATATTTTCCTCACCTTCACCTCAATGATTTAAGTGTGCAACGTGCTTTTCCTATTAAAAATCTGCTGTAACTGTTTTCATAAATAAAAGTCTATAACCATATACAGTCTTATTTGCTCCCCTTATTGGCAATATGGTAGACAAATAAGCCACAAATACTGCACATCTTCAAAGGTATCAAGTTAAAAATTTCTAGTTTCTCTAAAGCTAGAGGACGAAATGTAGAAATTGCCCTGTTAATTCAAAGGTATAGACAATTCTGCCCATGGTTATCAGCAATGGATTTGTTTCTACTCTCTGCTCCCTTTTTCATACAGAGAAAAAAAAGTGAGAAAAATATGTAGTACACATTATCAGAAATAAAGGAGTAAATATTTTAGTTTATTAATCCATTTTATGTCACCATGCAAGATAATGCATCCAGAATGAAAGTTAAAAACAGAAGTAGGAAATCTCTTTTAATCATCTTGAAGCTAAGCCTCTAGACTGTAGGTCTATAACTAATGTATAACTTCACTTTTAAATAATTCATTTTTAGCCACTGAGGTATATTATATACAAGTTGTCTTCAAATTCTTCCAGCCAAATAAAGGAAAAGACTAACTTTGCCACTGATGACGTAAACATGCCTCTATAACATGTCAAGTGTGGGGAAGTATAAACAGCCATCTTTTGTTAAACAGTGGTTAAATATTAAAAAAAAAAGCTATTTGTTTCCAAACCTGTCCAGCTTGTGCTGCTGATTAGAAGAGCTGGCCGTCCTCTAGTTTTTATCACATGTCCATTTTTTTCATCCATTTCTGTAAAGGCAGACATCTCAGCGTTCGAACAGACAGACTCTGTACTATGGAAACAGAATTTTCTGAGTATGGACTACACAAACACAGCCAATAAACACAGAATGAAATACTATGCTTAACCAGCATGGACTTCCAAACACTTTGTTTCAGATTTGCTGCTCAACTTCTCTGAAAACACAGTCATTACAGTACTGAGCTGCAGAGAGGTACCTGATCACAAGGGAGACCATTTTTCATCTTTCCTATTGCTACCAAGAGCCTACTGACACTACCGCTACAGGCACGACTTCATCTTCTGACAAGGGGTTTTTCTTAACAAGTGGAGAAAATAGTAAGCCTCTCTTTCCAGCTCTGTCTTAAACATACAGTAGAGCACGGAGGCCAACAGTACATTTATACAATTAAACCCAGAACCTATACATTCTATGGTAGGCATTTCCAAAAAGAAACTGCTATATGCTATGGCTTTCACTTTTTCAAGCATTAGTTTTGTAAAGTAACACCCTGTTTAATCTATTACAGGAGACGTTCGGCACACAGCCAGAGAGGAACATTTAACACTTAGACCGAGATCTAGAAAGCTCTACACAGTAAGTGAAAGGAAGGGATGCTATAGACGAAGCATCCAGTCGCTGTCATCTAGTTCAGTGGGAACTAGACAACAATTGCTGAGTTTCACCCTAGAGATATTCTATTACAGATTCCCTCAGTACTTACGCCACCTTCTTCAAAAATAAAACACTTCCATTATTTCACACACCAAGCATTGCATTATCACAGATCAATGATTTCACTTATTCTCGCCCCTGCTAGTGACAATTAACCTAACCTGCACAGCATCTGCTGCTAAGAGCACACAGAAACCACTCTGCTTGCTGATATTCAGTAACTTGTGACCCCATGCAGAAGTATTTCTGGTAACCAAGTGCAATAACTTCATGTCATTTGGTAAAGGGCTGTAACTGCATGCTTTACTTACACATACCGTGGTTTAAAAGGCTCATAGTCTTTGGCAAGTTTCATGTACAACTGATGTTGAAATTCTAATGGTGTTTCCTTAAAATAAGAAGCTGGCTTGTCATACAGTGTTACTGCCCTGTAATGAAATAAATTCACAAGTTAAATAAAACACAGATGTATCAAAATGCATATGGTACAGCGACAGGCTACAACAATGTAATGCAGAAAGTAATTAAGTGAATTAATACAGCAGAATAATGACTTTTTGATGCTTACAACTTTCTGTATTCCTCAAGTTTGCTGGAATACACCAAGCAGGACATATTAATCCCGTAACAAAGGGGGATTCTTGTGTGCATATTCAAGGGGTGTAATGCAACCGTAAAAACTGCAGACATCATTGTCCTGATTTTTAAACTTACTTCATAACCATCCCTGAGCAACTTTGACCTTAAAGCCCTCTGATTGCAAAAGAAAAATTTGCAGGGCAGACTAGTTGTTAATAAACGCAGTGTCTGCCTCATTCCAATTCTAGAGGCAGCTTGGTAGCAAAATTCTGTAACACCTGGACTGCTACCTTCTAGTCAACGGGGTGTTAATTATGGAGGGTAATGAAGATTCTTGAATGCCCATACTCCACTAGCTCATTACAAAACTGAACTAATGTGTTTCAGTGGTAATGAAAGGGTTCGGGAAAGTTGCTTTTGTAAGATTCCTCCAAATCCAGAATCATCAGGGCTATGTTATTTCATCTTACTTCACATACACACATACTAATTTGTTAGAGTATGTGACTTACTTTATGTTGCAATTCACCCACAGGTCTTCTTTCATTGCATTAGTGACACACAAGTTATAGTCAGACAAACGCCCAAAAAGCTTTTCATACCTGACAAAAATTACGTCTTAGTTAGAAACCACAGGCAGGCAATAGCCAAATAGTTACTGCCCACCAGTGCCAATGCTAATCAAAAGCCAAACAAAACCAGAAGAAACCCAACTGCCTTCAGTAACTGAAATTTAATTATCAATTATTAATTGACTCCTTATACTGAAGCAGTATCAGTTTATGAGAAGGGATACAGCATGACTCCCTTATCCTCTAAGACCTAAGAACACTACACTCAAAAGCCTTTAAAGCCTTTATCTACACGTAACCAATTAGATTCAGCAAGAAACAGATGAATTGGAATGTAAAGCAGCATTAGAGAATAAAAAAACCCAGTACATATGAAGAAATTCTAGTAACAAGATCAAAGTTTGCATATGCACATAAAAGCACCCTGCCTACTTCATCAGTCGCCTTCTTACACGTTTAACAAAGGCGTTTTACAGAACGTGGTTTTTGAAATAGGAAGCAGTTCAACACAGCAAAATCCAGAAATCCTTCACGGAAACAGCCCTTCGCTAATTATATTCTCCCCACTGGTTTCCATTCTTCTGAATTCTGCAAAGGTACACAATTTATAAAATGGAGAAGAAATTACTGTACAAACCATTTTGCAATTTGTACTAGCGGGTGATTTCTTCCATGACTCAGACTCATTATAGTATATCCATAGTTGTGCCAATCAATTATCAGTTTGCTTCTCCAGAAAAGACACGCTACCCAGGCAACAGCTATACTAGGTAAGCCTGGAGGATTCTGTTTAATAAATAAAACAAGTAAAAATAGCGTAAGACTGTGGTCAAGTGACAAACACCAAGTAACTACCAGAAAAATAAAATCAAATGATTGAAATTACAATCATCTTAATGAATAGAGACAATTTTGTATCCACCAACTTTAGAACTGCCAGCTTCTCCTATGAAGATTGGGAGGCACTTCATATTTTACCGCTGAATCAGGATCAAAATTCCCCTCCAATAAACACACAAACATTTCTGTTAAGATTTATTCTTTACTACTATCCACACCAATGAAGTCTGAAAGCTCAACAATTAACAGGAAGAACAAACGTGAGTTGTTAACAGAAAAATCAAAGTTTAGAGCCAAAAAAATAGTTTGATATAGGTTTACACCATTGATTAGGCCAGTTTTAGCTCTCAAATAATTAGAACAATGTCTGAGACTGCTAAAAATGCCCTGTAATGTAGTACTATTCATTTTATTAAAATCAGTCCCAACAAAACATACCTGAAGAAGAATATAGGATGGCTGATTTATCTTCAGCATTGTGTACAGTAATTGTATTGCCTGCACAATGACTTTTATGAAATACTGGAAAAGCTTCGGGCCAACTGCAAAACGACAGAAAATGTGGTAAGAATATTACAGCTCTCCAGAAACATGCACCTCATACAGAACCACCCATCTCTGCAGAGAAAGGTTTAAAATAACGGTACACTATAAAAATTGAAACCTGTTTTTAGACAAACATCTTGCAATCCCTACAAACTCCTGTTCTGTGTTTTGTATAGAAAGAAATTGGGGTAGGTATGGATAAACATACACATAAGGTTTAAAAAAAAAAAAATTAAGAAGTGTCCCTGTTTCAGCCTGCATCAGAACTGCGTTAATGTGCTCCAACACCAGACAGGCAGGTGTTTAGAAGAGGCAGGGAGGCACCAAGGCTGCGCAGCCTCTCCCTCCGGCTGGCCTGAGCCAGCACACACCCCCGGACCAGCCCCACCGCCCCGCGGCAGCGAAGCCCCAACC
>NW_009215893.1:0-6605 GCF_000690835.1 Fulmarus glacialis | reverse complement strand
TTATATACCACTGTGATTTAGTCATCTGTTTTCCAAGGTGAGCACTTCTATTTAGGCTCTCCTCATACGGAAATTATTCCGTACTGCTGGTCATGTTAAGTACTCTTCCCTGAGCACTTTCTGGCTATATTTTAAAAATTTTTTATGAAGGAGGAACTGGGAAGAGGCCAAACTGATGTAAAGTGTGGGTACACTGGGGTTTTGCTGCTGCAGTGTGATGTTCTGTTGTCTCCTCTTTCAGTGGTTTCTAACTTTTTGCCTGCTTTTTTCACTGCTCCCAAACATGGAACTGATATTTTCATTGAATTATCCACAATGCCTCCAAGATCTTTTTTCCTGAGATGTGAAGGCTAATTTAGAGCTCATCAGTGCATATCTGTAGTCACGGCTGTTTCTCCTCATGTGCAGCAGTTTGCAGTTACCACCTGGAGTTTCATCTACTGTTTCACCATCCAGTTGCTCAAATTTTATGAGGTCCCTTTTGCAACTCTTTGCAGATAGCTTTTGTTTTTACTAATCTGACTAATTCCCTATCATTTCTAATAGTTGTCACACCACTGTTCTCCGTTTTCCACATCATTTATGTTAAGCAGCACATATCCAGCATATGTTCCCCCTGAACATTACTGGGAGGATCCATCCATTGAACACTATGCCCCCTGTGCCCCTTCTTTTCAGCCCTCATTTCCCACTCTCCTGCCCCTCAGCTCACTAAGCCTCCTTCCCATTTCCCTCCCTCATGCCCAGCTTGCTAATTCTTCTCACAGCACTAAATCTATGCTCCAGCACTTTGCTGTGACAGAGATAATTTTAGCCATCTGTGCCCTCTGGCTTTGGAGACTCTGCCCTTTAGGAAGCATGGTGGCATCAGCCTGCTTCAGACCCTGACTTTCCAGCAACAGAAATATCCCTCTGCACATGCCACAGCCATTGCTCCTGCACAGTAAGGAATGGCATGTCATGGCTGGACTGCTTACTGTGTAGACAGACCACATCACACATGCACAGCAAACAACGATACACATCACATGAACCCTAAACCCAGGCATGCATGAAGCAGCTCCATGTCTGCTAAGTTGACCCTCACTGCATTCATCTTTCTCTGGTGGCATGGTGAGTGACAGAATTCCTTTTGTACAGAAGGGTGAAGTTCACCTCTCACTGATTCTGTCTATTGATACTTGAGTCTTATGGGAGAGGCTGGAGAAGAGGGTTTGCAGTTTTGCAGGCAGGTCGCATCAGCTGGAGAGGCTGCCTGGATTTTTTACAACTGTCTTAACAGAATTTTGGCCATCTCCTCCTCTTCTGGTGAAACAGTAGGCAGAGGGGCAACAGGACCTAACCCACATAACCATCTTCTGAATCCAGCTGCAACCCCAGAAGACTAGAGACTAAGAACGGTGTGTAAACTAATGGTAAAAGAAGCTGTTGCTTTCTGCCTGGCTTCCACCCAACTTGGACCTCTGATATCTCCTTTGGTGACTGAAAGTCTAGAGGCATTAGAAAGGGACAGAAAGAAGAAATTAGTTTTGCCAAGAGTACTGCCAGTGCCAAACCTCACTGCAGTCAGTGAGCAGTGAATGTTTTAACCATTGAACCAGAATTTAGGAGCATGTTGCACACTGTTTGCTGCTTCCCCATCCACACATCACCAATTTCTGATTTGTCTCTCACACCATAATCTCATAAACAATCCTCAGGGACACATGTCATGCAGGTAGATTAATTTTGGCACAACTTCAAGTGGAACAGATCAAGACAGTGTGGACTGTGCTTGATGTTTCCTCTCACAGGATGTATCTGGGTAGGAAAATCAACATGGCCATTCCTTCCCTTGCAGCAGAAGCAGCATTCGTCTGCATACTCCTGTGCTCTCTGTAACTGATTTGATCGAGGTAGCACCATATTATACTTTCAGCAATATCTGTCAAAACAGTCAGTTGAAATTTCTTTGTTTTATTTGAAAGCTGAAGACTTCCCTTCACTTGATCAATGGCCAGTTTCATTATAAGATCTCATATAGGTGTTATCACTCTGCCAGTGACAGTCCCCCCACCCAAATCCCCTTGAATTAAGTTTTGAGAGGTATCTGTTTCAAGTACACATTCCATCAAATACAAGACACATTTTGGATTCCCTCTTTCCATTACATTTTATAATTCTATTAAAAAAGCAATCAAATCTGCCTGGCAAGAGAGAACCAGTCTAACCTGATGCTAGTTCAATATGCACAGTTTCATTATCATTGCCAAATTTAACATCTTTCTCATTCCTTCCCCTCTATTTTGTTCAGTATTTCCCTAGAAATGTGAGCTAGTTTTGGAAAAGAAAAGCTGCTGCCTGAGCCTGTCTTTATTACTTCTGTAGCAGCACAGTCCTAGATCTGTCACGCTGCGAGAAGCTGCTAGGGTGTTGGGTGGCCTTTTTAATGCACCCTTTGTCGTTGACCAATACCAAAGCCAAGTAACAGTAACAAATTAATTAACCTCTGTCCTCTACTTTTGTGGTGTTGAGGCTCACAGCTTGTCTTCCAAACATGCTAAGACAGTCCTTAAGACTTTATTCACTACATGCACCACCATTATAATACAGTACCATACACTTCCATTGTGGCTTTATTCATTGATGTCATGAGTCAGCGAACATTTTAGAATCCCATTATCTTTAAATATTTGAGTATTTCTGCAGTCAGACTTGATGCAAAATTTAGTACAAGTTTGGCCCTCAACTAGCATTTCAGCCTCCTTCATGGTTTTCCTAATTGTTTTCAAAGATCTTAATTGATCACAAAGTGCAGCATAAAAATTGGAAAGAAATTACTTGCCAGCATGGCTTTGAATTTTTAAAAGTATGTGTGTCATGGTAGTAGATCCAGGGGCTGTGAACAGCAGAATGCTAGATCTCAACTTCTTCCAGCACAACTATTTATCATACGTATCTTTTCCCCAAAATTTACAGAGATGTCATACAAACAACTACTCACATATATTTCCCAGGAAATTATCTTATCCTCATAGCTAATTTAATCTAAATAGCTAAGTTCTTTTTTATATTTTTCTCTAGATTTCTCTTTTCCTTCCATCCTTGTTTTCCATTAAATATTTTCTGTTTTCTTCCTTCAACATATAAACTGTAGGCAAAGCAATTAGATCTTGGCTATTTCCCTTGGCTTTTCTCCTCTTACTGTGGTTCCCCACAAACTCCTCCTGTTCTGTTCTCCCTCTGTTTATTGTCTCACAACCATGACTGTTCTCCACTACTCTGATATAATGGTCTTACCCTTGACCTTCCACCTTTTGTGCTCCCTTTACCTTCTCTGTCTTTGTAGAATCTATTGTGCTGTGTAATTCCCCAGAGCTTTCTATGAAAGAGGGCTCTCATCATCTAGAGGGTATATATGGACTATATAAGTAAGTATTTATCAATCTGAAGCGGTTCTCCTCAAGTATTGGAAATACATGAACATAACCCGTGTATTAGAGAAACAGAAACTTGGCCACCTTTGCCTCTGAAAGCACAGACAATGTAAGCCTTATCTAGAAAGCTAATTAGATCCTGAAGTACAGAACTGGATCATAAAAAACCCCCTGCTAATTAGCATGTCTTCCATCTTTTACTCATCTGTTGGAATTAATTCCATCTGTGGGAAGCACAACCAAGAAACAAGTCCCATGAGCTGTCTTCATTGTGTCTGCTCTCCCTTTTAATCCCAGAAGGCACTTTTTCTGCTCCCGTGTGTATGTTGCTGTAGATAGCAGACCAGCCTTTGCTACTGTTGCTCTAGTGGGCTTCTTATAAGGAGTTTAGTTTAGTGAAAGAAATAATTTGAATCACAGCTGGCCCAAGATGTGGTCAAGAATATGATGCAGTATTAGAATCAACATTCTGGGGAGCCACATTTCATCTTTTCTGCAAGAAGCAAAGCACCTGGTGCTATCAATGTTTGTGTTTCTTCTCCTAACAGAGAAATTCTCTTCTTGGTTGTACTGGCTGGAAATTCTCTACTGAGACGCACACCCATGATTTACCCTACTCTGGGAATGAATGTCGACTAGCATAAGGGCCATGTGGCCCTTATGTGTGGTTTTTGCTTTTTCTGTGGGGTTTTTTGCTTTATTTTGCTTTTTGTTGCGGGGGTGTTTCCCTCCTGTTCTTTTTCCAGTTGCATTTAAAACAGCAAGGAGATTCAGGTCCAGGTGTGACTCTTACAAATGATTACAGAGGTGGTAAGATGAAGGTCTAGAAATGGTGTGTACATGAAATTTTCAACATCAGATGTCACAGAACCAATAGAACCAACCTTTTCTCAGCGGGGAAAGAGAAAGACACATTCTTCACTTGAAAAATGAAATGATAGAGTGTCCTGAGCCCTACTATCTTGTTTCTATATTATACTCAGAAAGACCGGTATATTATATTGCTAAAATAATTTTCCAGAAATATGAGTGCAGCCTTTCAGCTGCACTTTTGAAATCATAATTCCCCTCCCAGAGCAATTGAAGGCAGTTGTCAGGCCTCTTGATACTCAGGGGCTCCACAGGCCTGGCTCATCTATTGATGGAGTCATTCTACATTTCAGATGGACCCAGTCACTTGGGCTTCTCAAAATTCTCCTTTGCTTTGGCAATGTCAGTATCTCAACCTGCCAGAGCACAGTCACTTCCATAACAGCAACTCATACATAATCTTTTTGCCCTAGAACATTTTTACCTATGGAGATTCAAGAAGAAGAATTAAAGACACATTTTTGCTGCATCTTTTCAAAAGAAATACATCAGTTGTGGTTCTCAGAAATGGGCAGGAATTCTTCACTTTTTTTTTTTTTAACTAACTATTACACAAACAGAGAGCCTTAAGTCCTTCTTTGAGAGGTAGAACTGTTTTATAGTAATACAAGTTGGTCATTTCTCAGTCTTCCTTCACCCAAAGTATAACAGCGTTTAGCAGCCTTTAGGATGTTTCATTAACTTATTCATTCAGAACATTAACTTAGAATATTAATTTTATATTTTCAGTAATTTTGAGTCCTTTAGACTGTGTTACAACTTTTTTTACAGCAGGAACCTAGTGACAGCTAAGTATGATTCCCTGTTAGATGATTTAAAAAACAGCTTTATGTTTTGGAAATGCATTAAACTGTTCAAAAGTATAAATTGGGGGTTTTCTCCTCTATCACAATAACAAATTAAAAGCATACTCATTCCTTTTCCTGCTATCAATCTTCAGTTCAGGAATATGAACAAGAAATGTATTCCTTATGCAACATAAAGGGATATAAACTTGTACAAATAGTTCAGAAAAATGTCGGAAGCTCCTGACATAGCCAGCTGAACCTTAGAAACTTCCAGTTTCTTGCTCTCCTACAGCAAAATCTAAAAGGTAATGTAATATCAAAATGCCATTGAGCATACCCCTATTTTCTCTTGCACTCACTAACCTTCTCTGCTCATTGGGATTAACATTTGCCATTAGTCTTTGGTTTGGAATTTCCATTACCAGAGGCTTTTAAAAACAGGTTGCAGAAACAGTACACAGGGAAGGTTTGGAAAAAGTCTATTCTTCCTTGGAGCAAAGGGGTGAATTAGGTGACTTCTCAAGGTGCTTGCTAGTCTTGTTTCTGTGATTCAGGAAAAAAAAAAATTGATGAAAAAAAAATACAATAGAAAGAAAAATATTTTTTTAAAATTTCCTTAAGCTGGTTATATAGGAAACCATTACATGCTTAAAACAATGTTTTGATACATAAGTCTTAGAGTATCCTTGTTCTGTGAATTCTGTTACCAGGTCTCTTCATCAAAAGATACAAATAGCTCCAGGAAGATTTGCTGATATCAAATCTAGGATGCTTTTCTCGTCATATCTCTCAGACTGGGATGATAGGGCTTGGCCCTTTTTCAACCATGCAGACAGACCAATTAAGGTATTATTTCATCCTGGAAAGCTGACTGCACTTGTTCCAGTCCAGCAGGTTTTCAATTTCCATTGTGCCTCGGAGACAAAGAGATATGCTAGTCACCATGGAAAAATGCAAGAAAAGAAAAGCAGGTGAAAATTCCTCACTGCATTTCATTGTGGTTTTCAAGGGCAATTCTTTTGCCCCAGATATTAGACAAAATATTCCAATGCTACTTCTGTGGTGCTTTTTGAGGTTCACATTTCCTAGAGTGACTGACATTGCAGTGCGACTGCAGAATATTTTTGTTTGCTTCTCCCTACCACTTTGTAACAAGTGGTCGTGATCTCAATGTAACCAGGCTCTAGGAAAAGATGATTCATACGGATGCTTCGTAAGACTGAAATGATACTTCCATACCTACTCTGGTTGTTGGGTTTAATGCCCTCTGTGTAGAAAAAACTCAATAGCAGGCAAGAATACGACCATAAAACAGTTCTGGACTTCAGCAGGCAAAAAGCTGGCATCAGTCTATGGGATTCAGTGGAGCTACAGGGGTACACACGGACTGCAGATTAGAGCCAAAATTCGTGATTTCATGAGCCTGTAATGATACCATGTCCCATGGAAGATTTACTTTTGTTTCAGTGGAGCTTGTTCAGGCCCTTGACGCGTAACGGGGGGGCTGAAAGGGGAGCTCTGGCAGGGACTC
>NW_009215892.1:0-20086 GCF_000690835.1 Fulmarus glacialis | reverse complement strand
ATTCTATGATTCTATGATTACATTTATTTGTGTATTATCATTTGTAGATATTACTGGATGCAGTATATTATTACTGAGTTTTAAAGTTGCAGAAGATAGATCCCCTATGATATAATAAAGATAAAAACAACATTCAGCAAATCAGATTTGTAACTTCCCTAAATTTGCAGCTCAGGCTAGATTTTCAGAAAAGATCAGCTCTCATTTAGGCACAGAATGCAGGCCATTATTTTCATACCCCATAAACAACAAAAATCAAAATCCTCACAGAACAAAGAGCTGAGTATTCTAATTCAGTAAACTTTTGAAAATCTCGCCATGCATTGTAATGCCTGTCCTGAAGGAAAGGTGAACATATTTCATAATTTGAAAAAAAATACAGGGTTAAAATTCTGGGAACCTTTGTGAAGACAGTCAGTATGATTCCTGCTAACTAGCAAACTACAGAATTGAGTAAACAGCTACTTGCCAGGTGTGCTCAGCTGATTCATGTTCAGCATATGACTATACCAGCTGCTTTATTTATGTTGAGTTGAAAGAGAATTTCAACAGAAGAAAAAAAGTAATTCTATGTATGCTTGAGAATCCACATTTCCCTTCCTCTCCCCACTGAAAGCTGTACTAATATTAAAAGTGAAATGAACTTTATACATGGAGCTAACTAGGAACTTCTCCAGCAGGTTTTTGCATGCTTTTCTTCCACTTGCTTAAACACATAAACTTCTCAATGACTCTAAGACTGTAGAGAACCTAAAATTTCTCAAGATAGAATTGATTTGACCACCACTGATTGAAGGCTGATACACTTTGCACAACTAAAACAGATTTCAACTTGATTAAATCCTATTAAATCTTTCCTTTTTACACTGCTGTTGCATAAGAACACTGTCACTTTGCTCAAAGTATTGGTAGCACATCAGAAAAGTACAGACTCAAAAACCTTTTGTTTTTATTTTTTTCTGTTTATTTTTCTTTAGTAATTTTTTTGTTCTACAATATATAGATGATATGTCCATGGCAGGTAATAATGAACTTTCTTTATAATTCTTTAATCCCTTTTGGAAAGTTTCCTTTGCAGATAATATCTAAGAGATAGCATGTTAACTTTGATCCCTGATCGGGGTTCAGCATCACAGTTCTGGTATTTTATTCCCATAAAATACAAGACACTATCAACCTCCAAGACAAGTATGCATGAAGGCCTCTATACTGCCTACAATATTGAAAGGAAAGCTGAATTTATCACTGCAGGCTTTGGAAAAAGCAATTTAGGGTGTTGCACAGTAGCCTTTAGCCAGACATTTTGCTTACTCTTTTTCCTGCACTTCAGAAAGGCCGATTAGGTAGGCTTAATGGAATTGCCAATCCTATACTCAAAAATGGTTTATATGTAGCATTACCACTTTAAAATAACACACTTTTTTTTTCCCAGCCAATAGACCTGGGCAGTTCCATGGTTGAACTCACTGCCCTGATCTCTAAAATTTCCTATTATATTCCTTTTGATTATCTTGGGTTCCAGGGAAAAAATGGTAATTTCAAAGAATAATAGAAATGCAACCTACGGATTAGGGCTGTAGTTAGTATGAAATTACTTCAATTTTAAAATATCTCGAAGTTATTTTGCTCTCATAATTGCTTGCAAAATGTATTATAATATAGTGTGTATCTAAAAAAGAATGACTCACTGATCTTTAGAAGAGCGATCTGTTCAACAAGGTCTCAAAAAAGCATATACTTGTAAAGTCTTTATCAAATATCTAAATACAAATATGTAACTATCAAATATTTTCAAGCATTTCAAATCTAAATAAAAACACACAAGCTTTTCAGTTATTCAAAAACCTTCTTAGAAATGAAACTTACTTGGTTTGGGAGGTTGGGTTTACATTTCTTTTGTTTTCGATAAAGACCATAAATAACTAGGAAGTAAACACCATTTCTGAAGTTATGTTAGTCATAAGGGTAAGTTGTTTTGTAATACCTGTTTATAAAGATAACTGTATTCCTCTGCAAAGCACAGCATCAGAAACAAGGCTTAGAAAAGCCATCCTTTTGGCTCCTGGTCACATTCTGACTTTACACGAGCCTTGTAGGGCCAAGTATCTTTAACCATTCTCCTTAACAAAAACAAGTCAACATTTGCAATCAGCTATTAATGGGCAATCTGACAATGACAATTTGGTCCAGTCCGAGAATGAGAAATGATTTGTATATTCTCATTCCTTTAAATTAAAAATAAGACATATGTCACAGTGCTATACACACTAAATTAACCCTATGCAGAAAAGAAGCACATGCAAGTAGCTGCCCTGAATACTACACTGTATCTCTTACATGCAGAAATGATTGCAATTATACTGTCAGGGTGTGAATCTCTCATTGACTATTGTAGAAGTAGGAATGGCTTTGCATCTGAGTTGAAATAAAAACCACACTTGTATAAAAAAAAGACCAAATCAGAAATCCTTACATAATACTATATTGTAATGCATATGCTAGATATGTTCTTTTCTGCATCATCAAATTAATTGATTGTAGGGGCAACCAGCATTGGTAATGTAATGCCAGGAACTGCTGTTGTACCCTGCCAAGTTACTTTTATCTGTCACATGGGAAGAGAGTAAAAGACAGTTTCTTTTAGACAGTCAGTAAAGCAGGTTTTATCGACGAACTTTTAAACACCACATTAGGATGATTAAAAATAAAATCCAGCATGAAACAAACAGATTTGTAAGTGTCAAATATGCAAGCAGTAGGGAGAAAAATTATTTTAATAATAAAATTAAAAATATTGTCAGTGCTGTTTGTCAGTGGAAGTATATTTAATGAAGCTTATCAACACCTTCAAACAGCAGTTGAACTCATCATTAATAATATTCATTAAATATGCTTTAATTGTCACATTGTGTTTGTTTAACAGTCCTTGTCTATATATAAAGAACTGAAAGAAAACACGAAATGGGCTACAGATCTGAATAGGCTGTCAGGCCACCCAACTGGGGTGACTTAAACCACAAAGATCATGTCTCAGTTATCTTTTTTAATATCCTCAGACGGAATCACATCCCTAAATGATGGGTATTTGAAGGGGCACTGCTTAAAACCATGGATCTGACATCACTGCCGTACCACAAAAGCTGCAGAGTTCCCGATGCTCTGCTG
The DNA here is from genome assembly GCF_000690835.1 of Fulmarus glacialis. NCBI lineage: Eukaryota > Metazoa > Chordata > Aves > Procellariiformes > Procellariidae > Fulmarus > Fulmarus glacialis. The sequence continues at coordinate 16,921 of NW_009215892.1, read as the reverse complement.
CCGACACGTTATGCTCCATGTGTTAGGGGCCAGCTCCAGCAGGGTGCTGAGTGCCATCAATGCTGGCAGCCAGATGTGCTGAGCTCCTGTCAGGAGGTAGTTAACACACTGCCATATTGATTGTGTTGTTTGACAGGGTAGGGGAAGGGTAGTCAGCACTGGCCTAAAAGGAAAAGGCCTTGAAGGAAATAGCAGATTTCTATCTCCGCTAGTGACTAACCTGGAAGAAGGCGCATAGGACAAATCACTGTATCTATAATTTCTTAAAGAAAATACGAAATAAAAAGTGGCAGAAGAGAAATGGAGAAGAAAGGGTCTTTTGCCATGACCTATATAAGGAAATGTTAGCAACAAACTTTTTCTTCTGAGATGAGACAGTGTTTCAATGAGGTTACCTCACTACTGAAAGCCACTACAAGAATTCCACACGATGTGAAAAATATTTCTCTCTTAGAAGATCTGTTTTCTGCACATCTTTAATGACGGGAATGAAGTGCTGAATAATATGTGCCAGGGATGCCCTACTTGTTTGCCAGCGGCAGTTGCATTTATCTTCCAGTATAAGACAATTGACTTGCTGCTTCTAAAACTTAGAAGACAACCTCCACTGTGATTATATTTAGCATTAAACTGTTCAGAGGACTGTAATCCATGGCAAAATAAGCATTAGAATGTCTCTTTTCTTCTTAACTCAAACACATGTTTGTATAAAAAATCTCCCAAAGAAAACTGCGCAGATACCTTACAGGCCAGGCAGGTTGGCCTCCAATACAGGAAAACACTGAGCATGTAGTTCCTCATAATAAAATGGGTAGCAACATGGAATTTATACCATGTAGCACATTAGTAATAACATTTGGAAAAGATTTTCTGGCAAACAATATCTAGGTTGCAATTTCAACCATCTTTAATGTACAATGTAAACAGGATTTCCTAATGCATGTATAAGTGTACCTAAGTTGCGTAAAATTTCATGTGTAAAACTTGACATAATATTGAACATTGAAGTAAGAGGAATCTATAAAAGTAGTACAGAATGCCAATTAGTATAATGAAAGATGTGTAAAGTACCTACATACGGGCTACTGAATTAAGGGGGGGTGGGGAGGGGGAAGGTAACAAACTCATTAGTTCTTCAAACTTTCCAGAGGGTATAGCTCAAACACCCTCCCTCAAGCACAGTAGCAGTTCATCCAAATACTCAGAAAAATGAGTAGATGTATCAGAATACCAGCTGGCTCAGCAGGGAACTCGTGACTGAGCTCCAGTGCAAAAAAAAAAAAAGACATATAAAGGAGGTGGGAGCAAGGGCAGGCTACGAAGGAGAAATACAGAAACACGGCCCAGGCATGCTGGGATGGTCTTAAGAAAGGAAAAGCTGAGCTAGACTTGAAACTCTAGGGATATCAAGGGCAACAAGAAGAGCTGCTGTTGCTAGCTATGTTAGCAGAAAAAGAATAAACAAGAATAACGTGAGCCTGCTGCTGAGTGGGGAGGGTGATTTAATGACAGCGGATGCAGATAAAGGTGAGGTACTCTATACATTCTCTGCCTCAGTCTGGGAGACATTTTAATCTTGAGACAGGGTTCAAGGTAGTGGAAGAGGATTGAGTCAGGGATCTCCTGAGAAATTTGTATCCAACTGTGTCCAGGATAAAGCATACTGGGTTGTATCATCAGGAGCATAGCCAGTAGATTGAGGAAAGTGATACTTCCCCTTTTGTCAGTGCTCATTAGGTCACACCTGGAATAGCGCATCCAGCTTTGGACCCCTAGTACAAGAGGATGTTGATAAACTTCAGTGAGGCCAGCAGAGGCCACGAAGATGGATATGGATTTAGAGCACATGTCCCGTCAGGAGAGGTTGCGGAAACTGGCCTTGGCCAGGAGCCTAGAGAAGAGACAGCTTTGAGGGATGTAATAACAGCCTTTCAGTAGCTATGAGGAAATTACCAGGAGATGGAGGCAGGTTCTTTACTGAGGTACATGGCAGGAGAATTATAGACAATGCTATAAATTAAAATGGGGGAGGTCCTGACATGGTTAAGGAGAAACCAGTTTCAATATGAGGGTAACTGAGCACTGGAACAGCTTGCCCAGAGAGGCTGTGTGGTCTCCATCCTGGCACCCAACTGGCCTAAGCCCTAAGCAACCTAGTCTGAATTCTGTGTTGCTCCTGCTTTCTGCAGGAGGCTGGACTGGATGACCTCCTGAGTCTCCTCCTTAGCGAAATTCTTGATTCTATGAAAATGTGATGGCTACAAAAGACCAGTCTAACAAAAGGAATTCTTTGGTATACTGGAATGGTAAAATGTTATATATTAGTTCGAATATGTGCCATGCTAGCAGAATGCTTTCCGAAAGCAAACACGGCTGAGTGATTGCTATTTAAAGATTCCCATGTGAAACAAAGCATTACTTGTTATACAGATTGTGCCAGTTTCTGAAAAACAAGATACAAACAAAGGGTGAAATCCAAGAGAGGAAAAAGTTACAATCTAAACTACGTTATGAGAATATACCTAGTTAATACACCAACTTTAGAGATAAGCCAGTTGAATCTGGACAGATATCTTGCAGAAATGTCCATTTTCCCATTGGTAAGTTTATGTAACTCTCACAAGTATTCAGGATCATGGAGGACAGACTCGGTTATACATGCCTAAAAAGCTGAACCAAGCTAGAGGCTGATGAAATTCAGTTATTTGAATGTTTGGAGAGCGGGAGTTTTTTGTTTTGGGGACGAAATGAAGCCTTGTTCTTTATATGATACATGCAGCACCAGTTAAAGACAAATAATGCTCAGATAAGATAATAGTTTTGCTTTCTTTTAAAATATCGATGTAGTTTAAGAATGATTCATAGGCTCTGTATAACAGATTCATGGTTCTCCTGAATAAGTGCTACAGCTATCACAACAAAGTCCAACGCGAGACTTGCAAATGTTAAGTTTTTTCTGTTTGGAAAAAATGTGAGCTTAGCAGCCACTGAACTTCCTTAACCATGCCTCCTATATTTTTTCCTTTGTCATTTATTTGGCAGTTCTATTTTCTGTATCAAATTTGGAAATCCTGAGGGCTGAACTTGATACAGGGCTTACATGGGAAAAAGATGAACAGGACTTGATTCCACCTTTGTGTTCTTTAACCCTGTGGCAAGAGAAGGAAACAGTTTGGCCCCTTCTGTCGCACAGAATAACCCCAGCTGTCTCTAACCCCATTCTAGCACTTGAGGATCATTACAGTGTGTATCCTCTCTAACAGAAGATGTCGTTTCTCTAGAACTTATCCTTTATTACAGACAGGACAGAGACATGTGCACAACTGCATCATCCTAGGGTGTCTCTTTTCTCGGACCTGGCCTGTGGTCTGAGATACTCATTTAATACTAATTCCTATTCAGTGCAATTCCTATTAAAGATTGTTTTACAGAACTACTCCCTGTTGAATATAATTTCATATTCTCACTCTGTTATCCATTTCCTGGACTTGATCATGATGGGGTTGGGTTTTCTGTGGCATTTATTTATATATACACAATGCTTTTGTCTGTACTGGCAAATGTTACAAAGCAACCTTGGTGTACTGTCGTAGAAAAGAGGAGGATAGTGCAAAAATACAGTAGAGAATGATGGTTTGGAACTGTGAGCTTTTCAAGAATAATCTGTCTTTCAAGGTAAGAGACTCACTGCATTAGTCAATCAGCGCTTTAGGAGTCACTTTAATTTGTTGTTCAGTTCAGACTTCCTGTGATTGAACGTATTTAGTAAGAATAATGCTTTATTAGTAAAACTGTTGTGAACTATAAAATATCAGTTTATATTCTATGATTCTATGACGGGGAGGGGGTAATTTTGGCAGCTCCTCAAAGTGGTTGTTAAACTTCTTGAGAGGGATAAATGCTCTTTTATAAAATATATATGGCATAATATATATAATTGAAAATTTAGTCCCTAATTTGCTTTTACATATAAAAGTTCAGGTCAGTCATTTCCCATGGAGTAACTGAACCTCAGTGTTATCTTTGTAACTATGATACTTTAGTTATGACTTATATTTTAATGCCTGTGGCCTCTAAGGGACAAAAAAAAGTTTGGATAATCTACTTTCCAGGTAACAATCAAGGTTAAACATGTAGAATTGTTTCTGCATCATTTCAAAAACCAGTTGATGTATTTTCTTAAACTCTGCAGAAAGCGGAAATAAAGTGCTTTATTCACAACTTCTTTTATTCACAGGAAAATGATCCCAAGGGATTAAGAAAAGGGATTAAGACCAAAGTATTACTTAAAAGGGAAACAATTCGCTCAGTTCCCATGAAGCAGGGACAAATGCTCTTGCACATTCAAATGTGAGAGAAATCATGTTTGAAATACAAGCAGCCACACAGAATATATTTATCTGGCTAATAATTATGTTTTGCATATGTCAAGTTCTGCAGAGACAGTGACGCTACTGGCAATTCTGCTTCTGCAGGATCTGGTTTTTTTATAAATGAGGTCAAAAGACAACCAGAAATTAATGTAAATAAACCTGCATGGTCTATTGAAAAGCTCTCTCAGCTGTAATATTCTTGGTTTGTGTAGTTGTTTTTATAAAATAGAATTGCATACCTGTCAGCTAGGAAGAAGAGTTGTCTGTGGACCATGTATTCCTTCCTCTTTTCCCCTTGTTAAATAAACAGTAACCAGAGAACCGGGATGTCACCTGCAACTAGCACCTGATCTACAAACATCACACATATCAGACTCTAACTCTGCTTGTAGCTGCAGTAGCAGTTAGTAGTTTTCAATTAACTTTTTAAGCATTTGGGAATAGCTCCTTAGACCCCAGTTCTACTCCTGACATGAGAGAAGGGATTTGCAAGTTTTGGGATAAAGAGAAACAACGTCTTAATACAGTTTTGTCGTCTTAATACAGTTTTGTGGTCACCCACAAACAGTACTCGAACTCTGCTTTACCCCTCTACAAAACTTTTCTTTGAAACTCTGTGGGTAAAACACTAAAGCCGCTTCTGTGCCACCTCATATTCTTGTTGCCATAAGCAATCAGTATAACTTACAGAAGCGCTAAGGATGCTCTGAACTGTGGACCAGCATGGACTGGCTCAGGACTAACATTATACATAGGCTGTCTTTCACACCAGTTCATGAGCCGCTCCATTAATCCACAGGGAAGGCTCAGCTATTGATTTATAGATACCTGGGTTTTGTACTTCAAGGCTGTTATCCTCTCACATAATATGGTATGTTGTCCATGACTCCAGAAATAGTCCTTTTGGGAAGTGTTGTCGTTTCTCTTGGATGGACTTTCGTGTTAAATTGATTCCTCATATATTTTATCATGCAAAAATAATGCTGGGCACTTATGATGGAAAAAGGAACACATTTTCCTTTCTTTTATTATCATTATTTAAAATGACATGGACTTCAGGTTTTCTTTCTTTCTTTCTCATTTGTGAATTGAAAGCCATATTTCAAGCAAGCAGATAGAACTGCAAGAGTATTTTACCTTAAATACCATGACAATAGGATTTATGGACTACTGAATTTCACGTTCTTTTGAAAGTATAAAAAGAAATGCTTTCTTGTACAACAGCCATAAACATGCAAAATACTAATGAGATTATCTGGCATTTTTTCAAGAGAGGAAGGAGTAAAGCAGATTGGCACAAATGAGTTTTGAAAGGAGGAAATTTGCAAGCTATTTTCAGAGATACACTTGCATTGATTTGAATGGAAATCAGCAGAGAATGCTCTAAGAAATAAATAATCTCAAAAGGGCACAGACTCCAAAGTCTGAGAACAGCTGGGAATAAATGCTTTAGAACATATGTGTTAGTGATGAAACATATTTACATGATGATAACTGCTTTTCAAACAGCCTAGGTATAAGACAAAGGCAAAAAACCTAATATATATATCTATCCTTGTTCTGAAGTCATCTCTGCCTGTCTATCCTGTGGATTAAAATGGAAGAAGGTTTTGTCTGTGTTTTGGACGTTTATTTCATAACTTGTTGTCTTTGTATGTAGGAGCTCAGATCCAGCTAACACTAGTTAGCAATGGCATAATACCTAAAGATCAGGATTTTTAGTGTTGCAAAAATTAAAATTTGCAGTTTAATTCTGTGAAAGCTGTGGGTGCACAAGCCAAATCCTGTATCTGTAGGTATTGATATCTTGCTCTCAGGCCTTTAGGAGTGTTTCTGGGAGCAGAAACAATCAGTTACTATATAGTCCCATGCACTTGCTCTAAAGAGGCCAACATTTCATAAGTTGATACTGTCAAGGATCAGTGTATTTGGGTATTGTGATAAATCCTAGTTTCCCAGTATTTGAAGTAAACTCTTGTTGTGTTTCTCTGAACTGAACTGAGCATTTAGGCAAGACTTTCTGGTTTCCACTGCAGTCTCATGTGGCAAATCAGGGATTTAAATGAGGTCCTGGCAAAATGTAAGAGAAAGGATAGTACTATGGTACTATGGAGGAACAAGGACAGGAAAGCAAGAAATTTCGGCAGGCAGGGAACTACTGAAGGCAGCTGTGATTTCTGGCCTAAGCTTTCTTCTGGTCACTTCCACTCAACTATCAGCAATGAAATAGTTCATAATGTTGACATTTAAACACCTTCTTTAGGTTTTGATGATATGATGGCTCTTTGTTAACAATGAAGCTGGAATATATTCTTTTTGTGGATAATACTTCAGTGCTATAATCAAGGGCATTATCAAAACTAGGTATAATGAGATCTAGAACGAAAGTCTGGTTAATGAACCAGAAAGACAAAACAACAGGACCTCCCCTTTATATTGTTTACTTTGACTTTTTTCAGATTGAATTTTGGTGTCCTTTGTGGTGATTTTTACTGATGAGATTTCACGGTGATTACAGAATCAAAGAATTAAGAAAAATAGAAACAAAAAGGCTATCTTGTACCAGAAAGTTGGTGAGGGAGCTTAAAATGGGGTATCTATGGAAATGCTGGAGGTCAAAAAGCATTTTGTGACTAGTTATGGCTGTAATTCTGCTTTCCAAATGAAATTTTAATTTAATTTCTAAGAAACAATTCAAATATGTATGTTATTTCCTTTGAAACAAAACCAGTATACTATACTAAAAAGTTCAAGCTATACAAAATTATAACACCAATACTTCTCACCTCAGAGATGTGAGCTTTCAGAGACGTAGACTGTGTGAAATCAGCTGTAACTATAGAGCCACATTACCCCACTGTCATTGTCATGCATCTGCTCTGCCTAGATCTAGGTTCACAGCTACAGTTCTGATTGCTTTTGAGATATGCGGTTTCCAGAGTGAGTTAGCAATTTCCATAGTCAGCTTGGTCTTGCTGCTCTGAATCCTATACTGCTTGATTAAGGTTTTTCCATACTTAGCTGGGAAGCTGGGAAGAATATGGACTGTCTAGCACATAGACTGAGTCATATACTAAGTCAAATATGTAGGGAACACTTTAAAACTGGACTTGGAACCACTAAGATAAAATCTAATCTGCACCACTATTCTCTTTCCATTGCTTGAAACCAGAGAGAACAGCACCAATGTCAACATTGCTACTATTCGAAGTGCAATGTTCTGAAGTTTGTATAATACCAAATATGCATAAGGCTGCTATTAGAAAAGCAGTTGCTCTTCCCCCATGTCTATTGCAAGGTATGATGTCTGATTTGCTTTCTGCATCTCGTTTTGACATATGAGCCAATTCGGTGGAGAAGAGAAAGAACCTAATGCAAATTAGGAGTATGGAATAACTCTCTTATCAGAATGTAACAATAAAAAGGATGCACACTGAAGATGGAAAGAGGACACAATAAAGTCATGTGAAACCACACCAAAAAATAGACTAACAGCTTCTGTTCTCTTTGTCTCATAACCCAAAACCAAAATAGCTTTCACTAAAACTGCAAGGAGCACATTCAAAGCAGATAAAAAACTTAGGCAATGCCTAATTAAAGATGAAGCTCTTCTCCATAGGATATTATAATTCTAAACAGCTTAGAAAAACTTTAATTTTGAGTATGTGTATCATATCGTAACCTTCTAGTGCCATTTGACTCCAGAATGTGACACCTTTCTTACTACTGTGGGACTCTCTTTTGAAAGTCAGCAATCATTGATTCTTTCTAGCTCAAGCAAGGGAAGTTTGGGTCCCTTGATTAGTGTAAGTTGACCCTGGGACTTTCTGAATCCTGCTGTAAAACTGTACTATGGAAGTCCAGTAGCAGAAGAGTTCCCCCTGGACACTGTACTGAAATGAAAGACTCCTCCTGATCCACTAGCCTGCAGGTTTTTTATTTGTGCCATGGAGGAACTTAAAACTGTCAGAAAGGATTTTTCCAAACTGAGGAAGATTTTTTTTTCTGTCAAAGATGCGGTAGCTATAATAATAGCAGTTGTATTCTTCATTATTTGTTAAAATTAGATGTATCTAATCATACCTTTCTGACCCTACACATTGACAAAGAGAGTAATTTTAAAGGCAATTCAATTTTTGTTCTTTTTTATTCAGCTACTGTCTCTCATTAGCAGGAATACATGAATGGGAAAAAATGATCTTCTATAAAAGCCCCCTTCTTATGGAAAATAAATTAATCTTAACCTGAGAAGAAAAAAGAATATATTGGAAAACCAAAGAATTGGAAAATATGGTTGAAATTAGCCCATAAATAAACCTACTTAATATACCTGAGAGCTGCTTTATTATAATCATTAGGTATCCCACGTGAAATGTGAATAAGTGACCCACAGTTCTGGGCAGGCACGGGAGCCATAACTGAATGGGGACAGGTGAATGAGAGATTCTGATCATTGAGGTATCGGCTTGCTGCTGATGGTGCTCCCTGTTGCAAAAACAGCAGTCCTGAATGGGACAAGGGACAGTCTTGTCTCTTAGACCAAGTATTAAAACCTAAGGTAGAAACATTACACTACAGACGTCCATTTCCAATAGCTTAACACCTTCAGTAACATTCAGGATTTGATCCAAGTTGTTTTTTTTAAGGATGTTTGGAAAAAACTTGCATTAAGACAGGTTTTTTGGACAGCTTTTTGTTGGAGGGTAACTTTCTTATCAAAATGCAGTCAGAGAGTATTTCTTAAACCAAGAACTCCTACAGCAGCAGGGTATTAGACAGTGACTTCATTCATTGACCTTTCTCATCAGCTCTGGTTAAAGCATTAAATCTACAGTCAAAACTGCACTTGCTGACCCTTACGTTAGAGCTAATCTAAAGGGACTTGACATACATGCAAGGGTCTTTCTTTTCAGTTGTATTTTTAATAGATTGGTAGGTTCACAGCATTTATAGAACACAAACATGATAAAACACCTATGCTGGCTGAAGTCTAGATGATGACCTTCTAAATGAAGTCCTGATCTTTTTATTTTAGAACACTTAATAACATTTTCACTTTATTTTGTCAGTATGTTTACACATTTTTTTTATTTTCTTATCCTCAAAAAAGAGCTTAAAAGGCCTTAAAATATTCGTTTGGAATCTTAATGTGTTTTGAATTTGAAATATGTTTAATTTGCAGTCAAATGTAGCAAATTACATTTCTCAAACTGGGTAAGTGGCAAGTAATTTGTGAGGTTTGTAAACACTCTGCAAATAATTGCTTAATCTCATCTTCGCTCAAACCTGTACTCTTGTGTAGTGCTTCTTATCCCTAGAATATCTGATGTGTATAGGGTAAGCTTAAATCATCTCCTTGCCTCCCTTTAACAGGTATACTCTAAGCTGAGATATAGCCCACTGTTGTCCACAAAGTGTAGAGTAAGAAGTAAAAAAGTATTCAGTGTGATACAATCCTTTCTGATTATCATATATCCATTCTCAATTCCAAAATAATTATACTTTTTATGTCAAAAGCTTTACAGCTTTAGCACCTCAAGCAATATTTTACAGCTGTCAAGAATGATTTATGTAATAATGACTTAAACTGCAAAATGGAGTCCTCAAAGGAAGAGCTGTCAAACATTTTCACCACAAATAACTTTATTAAAATAAGAATTGATACTCTGTATAAACAATATCTTACCTTCAACTATAATACAGATCATATAGCTATATGATTTGTGAAAATGAAGTTGTGAGATAGTGAGGAATATAGTATACTGCTACTTTGATATCAGTATAATTTTTGAATTAAGCAGATGTTAATGCCTAATGGCAAGACTTTGAAAAAAATCTGTTTCAAAATAATAGTTCTTGTGATTTGTCTGTATTTATCTAATTGTTCTTTTTAAAAAGGGACATTTACATTAAAAAAGAAATTTACTGAGTCTTTAATCCCATAAGCACATCCAATGATGTTTGTGGAGCTTCTTGTGCGATGAGAATCTATAAATTTGGACCCTTAGTTTTGGTGTCCATCTGTCCCCATTAACCATTTTCCTCAGTAGTAATTAATTCTTTTGATAACTATCTAATCCCCTACTGTGGCACTACTCTAACAGGACAGAGGACTAGAACCTTGCCTGAATTGTGTAAATACCCTGCTAAAAGAAAAAGGAGTGAGGAGAAATTAAAACCAAATGTAGGCTATATGAACAACCTTATTCTGATACAAGTACTGCAAGAGGAGCTAGTAAGGCTTTTAGCTGCAAATGTTAAAAACTTCTGTGAAGACAGGGCACCGGTGTGGTTGGGACAGGGCCTGCTGGGTGTGTAAGTAATGCTGGCATCCCACCTCCATGCCGTCTAAACAATTACACAAAGCTATCACAAGTATTCTCCCCCTCTCCTCTGCACCCTCCCCACACTGCACAGTGGAAAGGGAAACGTGCCCAGTCTAGGTAGCACGTTTATAAAACCATGATACATCAAATTTGCATTCTCCTTTGACCACTGTATCTTCTGTCTGCCGTGTTTAAGGCAGTGTAGATTCAAGCAACTGCAATTTTCTGAAAATCGACCTGCTGCAAATTTTTTCCCATGCTTCTGTCCCCTTTTCTTCAAGTGTGTGATCTGACCTAAAGATTAAAGCAGTGAACAAACAGCGGCATTCGGTCTTGCATCATCAAGATGTTTAAAACTCAAAAACTTGCACTTTCTTTCATCTAGAAAAGCGGACTATAGACCAGTAGAGAACATCAGAATCCTAATTCCCAGTACGTGTGCAATACCGTTTTTCTAGTGCAAGAATTTCCTTTTAAGTTGAACTTTAAAGCTGTGACATTTTAAAACTATGTGAGGTGGTATTTAGAATTAAAAAGAAAAAGCATTAGTTATAGAGTGATTCCCCTTCTGATATCTGCATTGCTGGACTTTTGATGACAGATTAGCTTTATAAGTGAGGCGATCTATGATCCCACTGACATTTGCTTTACTTTGAAATATTAAAATAATTTTTAATATAATCAGTGGCTTACGTAGAGTAAATGATACTGTGATGTGGAATAAGGTTTTATTTGCAATTCACTGGGTGTTTATTCAGGACTGTGTAATATGGTCTTCAGAAACTCCTGTCGGTGGAACCTCAAGCAATTCACACCTTCATGAGCTGCCTTCCTCTTCTGTATGCTTAGTATTATGTTAAATATTATACAATAGGTGGCTATGAAATATAATGTCAAATCAAACTTTCAAGCAGTGGGTAGTTCATTGGAGTAACTTGGGTTACTCACATGGAGAAAGTTACATTTCTAGCTGGTGCTGGTATTGACCTCCTCAAATAGTCTCATATTCACTCACAGCACACAGTACAAAATAAGCCACTAACCAGGCACTGAACTCTCAGATTTTTAGAAAATTCTTTAAATTCTTTTTGCTTCAGAACCTAGAGGAAGTCCTTGTTAGGTATCACCATTCTGTATATTGTAATAATATACAGAGTATGTTATATATAGCAAAAACAAATCTGCAAATTTGAAAAAGTGAAGTAAGTGAAGAAGTGAAGATGAAAAGTGAAGTATACCTTTTCAGTAATTGAAAATAACTACAGAATTTACTGACATTTATTATATCCATCATATAGGTAGTATCAATTTTATGATACCACATAAACTTCAGATCTTTTAATGACATTTTGTAAAGAAATTGAACATTATGTGGAATGAAACAAAAAAGTCTGTATATACAAATGATCTAGCTGTTAGACATGTATGCATTTCAGTGTCAGACCTATCTTGTATTTTGTCGATTTTTGCCTATAATCAGTGACTTGATATTTTAAATGATATTTACAATTCAAAATAATTCACCTGTATTTGTTTAAATTTAGCAGTGCATATAGTGCACATGGTAAGTCCTGTTCTCATTTTGACCAGTAAAATTTTGAGGAATTCAACTCAAATTTGTCTAGAACTATTGTCTGTAGCTTTTGAAATTCCTTAACCTTCAAATATATGGTCTAGCAATTTAAAGAAACTATTCACAGAAGTGAAGTTACTGAGAACTCTTATGAATAAGATTGTTTCCACTGAATAATCCATAACTCTAATTTATAATGTGCTTCAAAATTCAAAACTGTTTACAAAAGATATGATAATTTTTATGGACAGTTTTACTTTGGTTTGCCTCAAACAGATTGTGGTGTGTTGCACGATGCCAGAATTCAGCATTTTAGAAAAATATATATTTACGGTAATTGACAGATAAGCAGTACTTTGGTTAAGCGCCTTTCCCTCCCTCCTAATATCTTGGGAGACTGAAGCACTTTTAAACGACCAGATCTCAAAACAGTGCTCCAGGCTGGTGGCTGTGAAAGTTAGCAATGACATTCTCCTTTTGCAATATTATTTTTAACACACGCCAAGTTAAAATAAACACAGGCTAGATGTGTAAAAGACACATGGTGTCAGTTCTGCTGAGAAATCTACGTTCAAGGCACAGGTACAACAACAAATCTTGACCAAAATCTGCTCCAGACCACCGAACCAGATCTAAGAATAAAGGCCTCTACTGAGAATGTGCTAAGAATAATATACTTATAGAATGGTTGGCCCGAGTCCTATCTGAATTATACCAGCCTAAGCTAAAAATGCTATTACTTAAGTCTCTCCGAGATAACAACAGAATTATTGAGAACAGCATTTAACTCTGTGACTTTAAAATGCGAGAGTATCCATTGCATGTGATTCTAAAATTGATGCAAACACCACACTCCAGAACTAATTTAAGCTCAGCATTTGAATATGAATTTCCTTTTCCTTCTCCCAAGAGTGTACACAGCAAAAGACAGAATAAGGTACACCACACTTATCCATTACTTGGATTTGTTTGAAAGACAGGTGTTTCTATAAATAAGCCTGGGTACTTAGGAAAAAAACCCCAAACCCCTACATATAACTATTAGATATCATAATTAGTTTTCATGCGTATGCATTTTTTAATCTGCAAATGCAGTCATTTACTCATTTTATGCTCTTAACAGGAAAAAACATCAGCATAGCAAATTTAGCCATTCTTCCTTGTATCAGCAATAGTGTTATCAGACATATATCGAGTCTTCACTGAATAACAGGGAAACTCTTCGTAGTTTAGCCATCCCAAAATTTTTACTCTGACAACTAGTTCTAGGACAACTTCTGTGGTTCAGTTGTAGGTACTCCACAGTATCTCATCTCTGAAAAACACTTGTCCCTTTCTTTATAAGCTAATGCTTTCTTCACGATAGGCCAATTTTTACTACTTTCAACATTGTTGTACTTTTTCCAGTAACATACTGCATTTAAGTCAAGGTACAGTTCCAACCGCGTGAGGCAGGCAGAGTTAATCCCCCTGAGACTGATACACCGTTCCTGTGTCCTGTGAGATGAAACAGTTCATAAAAATTAACATTCACAGGATGTCCCCTCTATGCCCGTGTTACCTGTTCTTTTTTGTAGGGCTGTTTACTTCAGGAGATATAGATCTGCTTTAAACCAACCCAGAGGAGAACTTTTGTTCAACAGTTGCAAACACAGTGCTAGCTTCATTCAGCTGTTAGAGCCAGCGAACAGTGATATACTCTATACACCCACTACTTTCAGGCCAGATTCCCTTACTGGTATACATAAGCGTGCTTCACTGGACTTCAGAGAAATTACAACACTACTCCAGCAAAGGGTCTGGCCAGCAGATCATACACACTTCTTTTACCAATCAACTGATAACCAAACACACACAAAGTCTTGAAAATAAAACCAGACCTTACCATCTTTGTGATAATAGGTGACTTCTACCTTCCTCTCCTCTGACCCCAGCAGTGCTTGAGCGATTTGGGCAATATGATGTCTTTTCGTCTCTGGCCCATGAAGAAAATCACAGGTGCAAGGTTTTTGCATGACATCTGGCCTGGAGAACCCGGTCATCTCACAGAACCCATCATTGCAGTAGATGATAGCACAATTCTGCACTCTAGCATTAGCAATGATGAATTTTTTATCTGCAATAAAAGAAAGTGATGCATTTTTTAGTACTCTTTCAACATTTCATAGTGTCGATTGCGTGGATGGATGCTAAACAACCCTTCTTTTCACTGGGATGCCTGAAATGCAGAGATTTTTATTCATTTAATGTAGCTAATTTGATCCATAGCTTTTAAAAAAAACTTCAATAAATTTAGAATACATTAAAAATGAAGATAGTTGTATTTTAAGGAAATAAAACCAGATTATGCAAGTCTTTTGCAAAACTCCTTTTGACTTCAAAATTTTGTCTTTTTTACCTTCACTGAAACCCAGGTGATGAGCGCTATCCTGTCAGGCATAACTCCAGGAAAGTCCTTGAAAAGTTAGCACCTTCTTTTGGGGGAAAGTGGGGCCTCGGGAAGGGGGCTCTACTCAAGTGAAGGGCTGCCTGGGATAAGGTCCAACCAGCTCAGTTTACTCTCTGGGGATTTTCATTGAGGTGAATGACAGCAAGTTTATAGTCAGTATTTTAACAAAACTATCTAGAAAATAACACGGTAAGTTTTTTTCCTCTGTGATTGTTTTAGAAGTTACATTTATAAGAGAAAATATTCTGCAGTAAAAAAAAGGAGTATGATGGTACATGAAAACCAACAATTGTGATGTTGGAAACATTTTGCACAGTCCGCTGAAGTTCTGTGCCTCAGTCCATCATCCTTTCCCAAACCCTCACCTGACAGAAATGTTCAAAAGTTTTCAGCTGTTATTTCATTTGTTTCTGTTTACCACTATAACACACTATTCCCATTGTAATTATAAATGTGCAGCTTTGATACATTTACTGTTAATAACATGAATTTCTGCTTACTTAATCACACTAGTAGGTCCCTTGCTTTACAAAAGACTTTTTACGTGGCACCAAGTTAGCAGTACAAGTCTTGAAAATTTTAAAGATATTCTGTCTTTGAACACAGTGAAATATTTGGAGAGGAAAATACAGATTTCATTCTTGCTTTTTCTACTGTCTTTCAATCATGCTGTATTTTCAGTATCACTTGCCTAGTCAGTAGGTAGTGCTTTATTCTCTTCAAAATATATACACTTTACTGCATAAAAACTTTAGTCGAGTAGAAACACTGACTTAGCATTTAGATAAATTAGGACTACAAACACTGTCTTCATTTTTTTCTCAAATAATATAAATATTAAATTGGTAACTGGAGTTAGCTGTAAGGGTTTGCACCAGACTGATACTAAAAATATGCTAAATATTTAAATAAATGTACATATATCAAAACGACTGTTTCTAAATGAAATTCATTTTAAGCATTCCTTCTTACTGTTAACAGTAAACCAGAGTTCCGGCCAGGAAAAACACTTCAGTTTCAGCCTCCTCGACAGGTAGTAAACTGCTGCATTGGAAAAGATCTCAGAGACTCCCTGAGGATGCATTTGTACTGGTTTGATTGATATTTTAGGCTTGCATAAACAAAGCAGAAATATTTGACAGCTATATTAAAATGCAGTCATGACAACAAGGTAAGAGAGTATTTTTCCTTTAATAACTCCTCTGCATATTATCTGTTTCCTCTAAATCAAAGTCTGACTGTTCTGCTTTATTTTGAAAGGACAATGATAATTAATAATAATAACAACAATAACAACAACAACAACAATAATAGATCTAGCTGATTTTTTTAGACATTGCACAGGCAGCAAGATTCTACACTCTGCTTTTAGAGCCATCTCACCAGTTCCGAACAAGGTAAGAGATATAACTTCTATAGCTATACAATATGGATACAGTCAAAGATAAAAACTATTCCTTGAAACGGGGAAAAAAAAAAGCCCAATAATTCAAGTCGGTAATCTGTATTCTAGATCAAAACCAATGTTACTCCTGCCAGGGATCCCCTCCTTACCTCTAGGGTTTTCTTTACAAGCTACAAACTTAAAATAGTCTGGAGCCGCTGTCCATTTAGTCACAAGCAGAATCGAACTACTGTAGCAAAATAGATAGAAAGAGAGAACTTACTTTGCCCTTCAAATTTTCGTATGATTGTACCCAAAAATGTATTTTGTGGTGCCACATGACCTCTGCGAACAGGCATGTTTGTACAGGTCTTCGGTTTTCTGTGCACAATGACTTCTCCAAGGATCTCCTACACGGCTCCAGCCCAAAGCACCGAGCCAGCTACCCTTTGTGACAAATCATCGTCCTCTGGAGCTCGGAAATCTCTTCCCATTAGCACCACATCTAGATACACGCTTTTCCCATTGGAGTCAGATCCATCCCTCAGTTTCTTTCTTTTTCTTTCTTTTTTTCCTTGCTTTCTTTTCTATTTTTTTCCTGGAGGAGCTCGGACGCTATTGTCTGGGGCGGGTAGGGGTGGGGTAAGCAGGAGGAGGTGGGGGGGGGAAGATTACAAGGGTAATCGATCTCTAGCACCAAACATCGCCAATTTTCCAAAGCAAATGGCTGTGACCCGGCAGTTTCCGACGCTGTAGTGATGGTTAGAGGGCTGGAAGACTAATGTTGCTCCGCTGCCAGAGGGAGTGACGTTCCCC
>NW_009215891.1:0-7438 GCF_000690835.1 Fulmarus glacialis | reverse complement strand
CTGGCGGGGGCTCAAAGCCTTGAGGGGTTGCTGCCTGCTGACGTCGGGCAGCCTGCGGGCAGCTCTCCACCCCGGTGCCCCTTCATTAACCTCCCCGCGGGGTCCAGGCCGTACAACGCGGGAGTGTCATGTTGGACTGCCCTGCCTTGGCCGTGGATTGGTGGGAATGAAAGTCTTAAATACGTGAAAGTATAGTCACAGCTCCTTTGGGCTGTGTAAGAAACTCAAAATCCATAGGTGGTCGGTGGCGTATTTTTAGAGGTCCTAAGACAAGAAGTGACTAAATCTTACATAATCCCAACAGAGATCAGCTGAAGGGAGAAGCGAGGGTGTCTTGCTGTTCTATCTGTATCTTGCTTTTCCAGCTGAAGAAGAACAGAACATGCTTAAACCAGGGTGAGGGTATAAAACTCTACTCTTGAAAGATACTGTAGTATATTTTTTTCCAGTATGATCTTTCTATTCATCATTGGGAGGTACCTTAGTACAGCCTGGACGTGAGAAGTTTCTAACCACACTAAATAGAATTTTCATTGATTTTTTTAATGAGAAATGAATAAATGCATAGAGTGATCCTGCCATCATTTAAAAACCCACTAGTGTTGTCATGAAAAGATCCCCATTCTTCATTTAAAGGCATATGTCAGGAGAAAATAACAAGAGAAAACTTGTAGGACCCTCATACTGTCAATTTTCATACCAAGCAATCGTTACAAAACGTTTCTCTTCAGATGCACCATTTTTTGCACCATTATTCTTCTCTAATGTCTGTAGAAAAAAAAAATCTGAAAACTGGCAGCTGGCCGACAGCACTCACTCAGTCGTTTATCCAAGGTGATCCAAAGCACAGATGTGAACAGCACAGATGACTTACGAAAGCTTCAGCAAGGCACCGTAACTTCAGGTGCTCCATAACCTATAAATAATAAAAACGGAGGGTAGAAGGAGACAGACGAATTAGAAACAAATGACTCCAGAAATAAATTTATTTTGTGGTAGCAGCCCGCCCTTTGCAGCAGCATAATGCAGTCTGAAGAACATTGAGAATTTGCTTTGTTGATGATGTAATTACTCTGACGTCCAAGACAAGTCTAAGTTGTAGCTCCAGTTGAAGTAAAAAGCAGGTGCCAATGTAGCTCCATTAAATTAATGACACTAGCCTTTTCAGAGAATTGGCCTTGTATTCTTTCTTCACAGAGGAAAAAAAAAGGATCTTTTGCAGTCCTTACACGTGCAACTAGAGTGAAACAAGGAAATTTTGCATTTCAAAATGCTTCAAAGCTACGTCAAGTTGTCAAGTCATCGAGCAATCTAATGCAAATGTCCACGATTGTACAATCTCAATTGTAATGGACTATATACATTTTAAATAGATCAAATACTGGATATTCAGAACAGAAGCAAGCTCTGAGAACTTCTGCTCATTGCCACATGCCCTGATACTGGTTCAAAGATGCTTATCTCTAAGCAGTCTGTTCCATCCTGTTTTTATTTTTTACACCAAATGATGTGTAGTTTCCCAAATGAGTTGTTGAAGTTGGAGGAAATATTCCACTTTCTTTGCCAGTTTAGCAGCCTCTGCAAACATCGTAGGAATTAAGTGCAATTTCAGTCCTCACAATGTTCCCCTTCTTCACCTTTACAAGCAGTAGATGAAAAACTGACAAGTCTGAATTCATCAGTGACAAACCATAGAACACATACATATTAATCTGAAAAAAAACAAAAACAAAAAAATCAAGTGGACATTGTCTTTCTGTTAATAATGGATCTGTTAATAAAGCTGGTTGAAAGTTGAGGTAGTTTTGCTTACTCCAGGTCCACATACTCATATTCAAAATAACTAGCAGTTACTTGACAAGGAAAAGAAAATTATAGGAGAGCAAGGCAATTTAGTTAAACAAGACTCTGTGCTTCTCTACTATGTGCATTCTTTGATTTTTTCTTCACCAACTGCCAGTCAATCAGAACTTTCTGCACACTTCCAGGTGCCAAGTTGGTACAACTTACAATACATTGCCACATTTGCTTGTATCTGAAAAACTGGATTAAGCTAAAAATGTAAAAATAAGTAAAAACTGAAATTAAAAATTGCTGCAAAAATAACTGTAGCAGGCTACAGAGCTGTCTCATCACAGAACAGGTCACCGTGTCAGTGTCTTAAGCACAGTCCAGGAGCTAACCCACCTTTCAGGATCTCATTTTTAGCCTTTTCATGGGAGGTGCTAGGAAAGTGCTGCTTTGTTCAGAGTGCTACGGCTTTGTTGTGTGGTTTTTTAACATAAACATGCACTAGAGTCCACCAGCTCACCAGATTGCAGGAAGGAAGCAAAAATGAAAGCAGAAGTTTCCTTATCCTATTTCCCTAGGCTGTTTATAGCAAGACCAGCAATCCACCTACAAATGACTTCCAAAATTCAGTATCCAGACTTTAGAAGTCCAGGTTGGAAAATGAGCCGTAATTATATATACATGTGAATCCAGGACTATCTGAAGTTTACAGGCCCTAAGGTATGTTATATCAGCAATAGATTTCCATGCAGTGAACCCCTGGCCAAGAGTCGCATCCACAGTAAAGGTGGAGAAGACGGAGCCTGGCCATGTGTCGCTGGAGACAGCCCTGTGCCTGGCGATGGGGGCTGCTGGGCTGGTTTGCAGCAGCGATTTGGCAACCTCAGCACTGGAGAAAGCCTCGACCGGTCGATTTCTATCTGAAGTTACCACTGCTAGTGGCATTTTTCTGCTTTGCCTAGTTTCATCACCTAACAAGTATTTTGAAAATGATCAACTTAGCTTGCACAGAAAAGTGATAAAGAGCACAATTTAAAACTTGTAACTCTTAAATGAGAGTAGACATGTAATAGCTGCTCAGCCACTGCACTTCAAAGCTGAAAACTACTTCTCCTTACTAACATTTGATGTTCTTTAAAAGGGTGAATTATCTAAATAGTTTGTGCTTTATTTAATAGAAATTTCCAATAAACCTCATTCCGTCACTTTATGTCACTTCATGCCATGAGACATGAATGCATTGATGTAAGTTTGACAGGCAGTGCCAATGCTGACATGTCAGTCTGAGAAGTTATGACAAATGATATGTTACAGATATTTTTAAAACTACTGCAGATTGCCAAGAGAAAAAGTCTTTAAAATGTGTAATTACACTGGGTGCATCTTTGGATTGAAAACAATTTATTTAATTCACATAGTTATATTGATTCAATGTTCAGGCTGACACTTAATCAAAAAAAAAGAAAGGGAATTTATATTGAAATTTCCCAACTAGCTCTAGTTACAATATATTCTATAGCAAAGAAAGATGAGATGTATTAATATAATGGGTTGGATTTTTTTTAAACACTCCGTCATTAAGTAATACTGTTGGCATTTATAATTTGAAATAATCAATCTAACTCAAATAAATCTCAAGACCATTGGCAGGAGAGAAAGGCCCCAGCTGAATAGAGAATGAATTCTCTTCCAGCAAAGAATACAACATGGCAAGGGGGGTGGATCTTTCACTAAATCATGCTTTTTTCTTTTTCTTGGTTTTGGGGTGGATTTTTTTTGGTAATCTCGTTTTTGTACAAATCAGGTCCTGCCTTATAATTTCTTTGTAATCTCTGTACTTCAGTTGAAGCATACTTAGATCAGTCATGTGTGACCTTTCAAGCATCTATTTTATCTTCAAATTTCTTATTCCCGTAATAGAAGAAAAAGGGACTGAATGCCTAAGAACCAATCAAATTAGTGAAACATAATTATTTTTTCAAGGCAGAAAATGAGCTTATTAGAGGGGAAAAAAAAAAAGAAAGAAAGAAAAAAAAGAGTAAACTCCATGTGCAAATTAGTCAAAATTGTTCCATACGTTAAAAATACATTAATGTTGTAGAACACCAGAAAACTGTCTCACTTAGTATTGACCTAAATGAACCAGAGTTCAATTAGTTCAATTCTTCTTCAATAGCTAACCATCCCAAAAATAAAATCCGAAAAACAGGCTGATAAGTGAAATGAGTAGATCTTTTGCAGTTGGAGATGACTATCTATAGAATCATAGCTAGCTGAACTTCCATGCTGTATGTAACGTTTTCAGTATAAAAGCTTTCTTCTTTCAGGATATGTGAAAGGAGTTTGATTTTGGCCCAGTTTTCACTAGAGAGATGGAAGGGTGTCACAGACACAGCATCAGTTAGTACTGATAGCAGTATTTTCAGTGGAAGAGCCTCCATGAATGTCCTGTTTTCAACCGCTGCACATTTTCCTGGTAATGCCATGTTGCATGCTACTAGAGCACTCCGTGGCAGTTTACACTGTTGCCACCTAATACGTTATTAGCCAGGGAATGTTTGATTTAGATTATTGTACCAAGTGGTACCTACAAAGTAGTCGCAAAGGCATAATCCAGTGATTGAAAGGATGCCTTCTGTTGGGTGTTCTGAGATTAATCATGCATTAGTTTGAACTGAAACAGCAGCTGTTTTAAGATCATATATAATTGCACACAGATGTTTGGCTTAGAGCTGCCCACCATCCCAACAGTCAGGAGAATGTCCAAATTCTTGGGATCTCAAAAAAAGTCTCTACTGCACAGAAAGCTGATTTTGCCTCTATTCAGTGTGACCATATATCAGTTTGTTGCTTTTTACATCCATCCTTAGTAGCTTTAAAAGGGCCAGGAAAGAAGCAAAGCTGTGGAGAGCCAAACCCATCCAGACAAAAGGTTACACCTTGAAGGAATGTCCTGCCAAATTTGAGGACAAAGCTAAGTTTATGCTTTCCGTAGTTTTTTAGCATTTGCATTCAGGCTATTTCTATACAAACTAAAATACAACAATTCTTCACAAAGTCGGAGAATCATGGCCTTTCCCTGAATGTTAACACAAGGACAAAATAAGGTGCTCCAGGACCAAGGAGATGATAGAACAAAGCCGTCAGCTTCACTTCTGCTGAGAAGGGTCTCCAGGTTCCTGTGAGTTTCATGTCAAGGTACATCTCAGTAGAGGAGAGCCTGCCTGTCCTGGATTGACCCACAGACCCAATGGCTAAATCCTGTGTAAACACATGGAAGGAGAGGTGTATTCAGAGATATTCGAGCCCAGTGCCGTGGGCAGAATGGCAGGCAAGGGAGAACACAGAGCGGGAAGACACGGTCTTCTCCCTAGTGAGGGTACGTCCTGTGGGTTAATCCGTAACAGAGCTGGTGTGAAAGCCAGATTTCTGCCTCCTGTCTGTTTCAAAGACAGCTCCTGGCGAAAAAAGTCAGTAACACAGCTCTACCAAAGTCATGTTTACAGACTATTAAATGTTTAGATGCTAGGTGTGGAAGGCCAGAGTTTTGAAGCAAATGGACGTATGCCATACAAATGTTGGCGGCACACAGGGCTTGGACATCATTCTTCTGGAGTTCATGTTTTTCCTGCTCCAAGGCTTTCATGCTGCAGATGAACTCTGAATTCTTAGTCAGTGCATTTAAGGTAGAAGCCAATAAAAGTTTTGCAGCTGAAAAGGGCCAAAATTAAACATGTCACATTTCTGACAGAACTTGATTGGCAACAAAAGGGCTGGGCTTACATTTAAAAAAACCTGCTAGCAAAGCCTCAGCTTGAGCCTCCACCTAGAAACCTGAGAAAAGTAAACTAAATTAAACAACTTCTTCTGCTCAGTCAGTTAGTTTTCCTCATTCATGAGCACAAATCGATCAGCTTAAAAAGCACTAGTTTACTGAAGGAAAAAAGAAGAACAAAACAGAAAAACACGGTAACATATTAAGGACATATACATAGTGCTTGAAGTATAACTTTAACCATTTTTGCCGTTCTCTCCTCTGCTGGATCTGGCCAGCTGGTTGCCTCACTCACAGCAGAGCCTGGCTGCATGTCCCACTGCCCCCTCTAAATAAGCACGGTAGCGCTGTTGCTTGCAGTTTCTCTTATTTCACCTTTTAGGGCTGAACGTATATGGCAATGGGAACTAACAGTCTCTTTGTATACAGGATGCTCTTAAACAGTTTCTTCTCTAAACCCGCAGAATTTTAACAATTTCTGCTTCATGAAAGACTCTAAACAAAGTCACATTATATTTTCTTGCATATAACTTTTGCCCTCTGATGCTGGAAACTCTCGCCTTGTTTCAGGGTGACCTCTCACCCTGAGTACTCCTAAGCATAATTAATTAGTCCAGACTTTAATACTTGGTTTCAAATGGCTCTCCGTGATATGTCTCTTGATAAAATAAGGTAAAGGAAACCCTCTCTCCATCATAGTAAATCAGTGCATGTGGAATAAAGGTAGTTCAGACCTGACCACGGCTTCTTTCCACTCATTGCCCTTTTTCTACAGAGGATAATATCAGCAGCAAGCTTCTCCTCTTGAGTCACCTTCTCTTCCAGACTCCTTTGGTAGAGGAACTGTGCTCTGCATGTCAGCTGCAAGGCTTACAAAGAGCATCAGCATTTCTTGTGTTTTGCCCCGTAGCTCCATCACTGACAGCTTTGCAGCCCCCTGCCAGGAGCCACACACCTGCAGACCAGAAGCACAGGCACTGCTGTACTTGAAAGGACCCACTAATATTACAATTTGGCATGATGGGTCTCCAACATGTGGCTCACCAGACCTTCCTATATAAACTAACTCAGTGGCTTACAAGTTTCACCTGACAACCATTATACTTACGTTCTTTGTTCTCTTTTCAACAGAGGGAGGTAGCATACAGTATGTGGCAGGTGTATTGTATTAACACATTGGTGAAAGCAGTGACTGCAATAGAAAAGATTAAACGTATAATGTACAGTTAGGCTCAGATAATTTTACTTCCTGAAAAAACAGTAGCTTCAAAAAATACATTTCTCTAGATTATTGGTGATAGGCAAGACATCATCATCAACTTGGTGTTTAACCTCCTGGTGACCATGTCAGCAGGACCCGCTGGTGCATTTCTGACCCTCTCACAGCTGTATTTTTAAGCACCTCAAAGTAACTGGGAGCCAGTTGTTACTGGGAGATAGTTGCCATTCCTCTTGCACTGGGCAGGTTTCTATTTTTCCTTTATCGGGCCTTTAAGCACTTGTGATGAACGGCCGGATCTCGCTGACTGCGGCTGCTGTGTCGAGGACACTGCTGAGGGTGGTGACGGCCATGTCTTGGTGGGCGTCCTGCGGGGAGGGGGCTGCTGCCCCATGCGGCTGATGCCCCTGGCGCTGAGGCTGCTGTGCAGTAGAGCCCTGGGGAGCTGACTGGAACCAGTAAGGAACCAGTAAGGCCTGGTTCGGTACATGCATCTGTTTCACAATTGGCTGTGTCTGTCAGGGCAACGCAGAGGCAAGTGGCCAGCCCTGGGGAGGGGTTCGGGGGACGCCGCAGCACGAGGGTGGCGTGGCTCGGCGGCAGGAGCTGCTGCCTGGCACCTGCCCCAGCCCATCTCCCGGCCTCCCCCGTGA